>NW_027185876.1:22931483-22961990 GCF_028583685.1 Petaurus breviceps papuanus
CTGGAAAAATCTCAGCATCGAGCTGTGAATTCATTAAAATCTGGGCAGACTTGGTATCTAAGATGCAAATTCTGAGTGCCACAAAATATACTATAAATTAAAGATAAATAAGAGAATTTTCAGAGATATAGCATCAGACCTAGAGTTTAAAGAGGATATGAAATTAGTGTCGAAAGGATCTAGGTTCATAACAGTGGAGATCACATGGGATCAAAGGACATAGACACAGCTTTATCAGCACTAGTGGAGATAATATCTGGATTGAAATCACAGATCCATCCAAGTTTGGGGGCATCTGAAACAAATGAGCTCTTCAGTATTTTCTACAGATCATGCCACATCTAGGGTATTGTGTTCAGTTTTGGAGTGCCACATTTTAGAAGGGAGATTGACAAGCTGG
This sequence comes from Petaurus breviceps papuanus, assembly GCF_028583685.1. Classification (NCBI taxonomy): domain Eukaryota; kingdom Metazoa; phylum Chordata; class Mammalia; order Diprotodontia; family Petauridae; genus Petaurus; species Petaurus breviceps. The sequence continues at coordinate 22,931,884 of NW_027185876.1, forward strand.
AGCACATTGAGGGGAGGCAATCAAGATGAAAAACGACTGGAAATGGTGCCATAGGTGGATGGTTGAAAGAACTGGAGATATTTAGTCTATAGAAGGGAAGACTTAGGGGGGACATGATAACTGTCTTCAGTAATTTGAAAGACTAAAACATGGAAGAGAATGTAAATTTGTTATTCTTGGCATGACTAGAAGCAGTGGGTGGAAAGACCAGAGGTATATTTTGGCTCACTTTGACATTTAGAGAATGAGAATGAGCTGCCTTTGGGAGACAGTGAACTTCCTCTAAATTCAAGCAGGGGCTGCATGAGCACTCAGAAGAGAAGCTATAAAGGTGATTCATTTTCTACATATGGGTAGGACTAAATTACTTCAGAGACTCCTTCCAACTCTGTGATAACTGGACTGGCATTTTTGTTGTCCAGTCGTTTCGGTCATGTACGACTCTTTGTGACCCCATTTGGGATTTTCTTGGCAAAGACATTGAAGTGGTTTGTCATTTCCTTCTCCAGTTCATTTTACAGTTAAGGAAACTGAGACAAAACTGAGGGCTAAGTGACTTTACTAGAGTCACACAGTTAGTATGTACCTGAGGTCAGATTTGAATTCAGGTCTTCTTGACTTTGGGTGGTGCTCTATCTACTATGTTGCCTAGCAAATAGAGACTGAGCTCTAACTTTCCCTTCTACAGGAAGTCTTTCCTGGTCCTTCTAGTTACTATTACCTTCTTCACCTAGGCAGTTATGTAGCACAATGGATAGAACACCAAACTTGGAAGACCCAAGTTCAAATCCAGCCTTCGACACTCATTGTGTGACCCTAAGCAAGTCATGTACTCTCTGTCTTCCTCAGTTTCCTCATCTATAAAATGGTGATAATGACAGTAACTACGTCCCAGGGCTGATGTGAGAATCATATGAGATACTATTTGTAAAGCACTTTGTGACCCTTACAACGCTATAAAAGCGTTAGTTATTACTGTTCCTGGGTCAGATTACCTTATTTCTATTCTGATTGCCTCCTGTGCTCCCCTAGTTATTTACATATGGTCTCCCCCATTGGAAGGTGAATTCCTTGAAGGGAAAGACTGTTTTTTGTTTTCCTTAAGATCTTTGGTGCTTAGCCCAATACCTGGCTAACATAGCAAGACCTTGATAAATGCTTGTTGACTACCTGGCCGCATGATGGGCTGCTGGAAAAATTATAACAGAAGTACAAAGGTACCACGCAATAGAACTACTCTTGGTGTCTGTGACAATGAGCCCCTTGGAGGTGGCAAAGCCTTTTAAAGTATCTTATTCATTGAAAATTCTTTCGAGGAGCCCCAAAGTGGACCTTCTGCATGTAGAACTCCCTTTGAGAACAGGTAGAGTTCTAGCCAGTTCCTAATGCTTTCTCCATTGTTCAGACATGGTACTGACTGGATTAATGAAGCCCATTCATTTACTCACCTTGACATGTTGGTGTTGGAGATGACCAACTTCCAGATGCTTCACATGTAGCTTCCTCAACACCTGTTAATACCATCTTTTCTAAGCAGCTAAATGTACACTTGGAGGTAAAGCCGAATTCTTCCAGGGGATGAATGCATTCCATCATTCCATGTTGCGGGGCCATCAAAGGCTTGCACTGAGTTACTTCAAAAAGAAGGAAACATGGATGCCATTTTTAGAATTATCTTTGTTTTGCTAAATCTATCATCTTTTGTATTTTCTCCTTCAATCTACCCCTTCTTCAAACCTGGCCCAGCCCATGACTCCTTGAATGACTCTTCACCCCAGTGGCCGTCTCATGGCAGTAATAACTCCACCCCTGTGGCCTTCTTCTCTGATTGGTGAGTTTTTCTGGGAACCTCCATTTGAACAAGCACCGTGCCAGTCATGTTCATTTCAGAATGCACTCAGCCTATGACTTCTGGAACCATTTCTCCACCCTCCCCCAACTTTTTCCAGTTTCTTTTTTATATTATCTTTCCCCATTAAAATGTAAACTCCTATGGGGCAGGGATGCTTTCTTTTTTACTTGTCTTTATATTTCCAGAGATTAGCACAGTGTGTGGCACATATTAAATGTATAAAAATGCTCTATTTATCTCTCTCTCTCTCTGTATTTACTATCAATTCCTTCTGTGCTACCATTACTTATTTCTTATGTTCCTAACCTTAGTATTATCTTCTATACCTCTTTTTTTCTTAATTTTTAATAGCCAATTAGGTCCCATCAGTTCTTTTTTCTATGATATCTGTCCCCTCCTCTTTATTTACACTACCATCACATAGGCCCTCATTGCTACACTCCTGGGCTATTGTAATAATCTAATATGTCTTTCCAACAGGATCACTCCCTTCTCTTTTCTAATCTATGCTTCATTCCACTCCTAAACGAATTTTCATGCATAGATCTGATCATGTCCTTAGTTAACTTAGGTTTAGAGCTGGAAAGAAACTTCGAGGTGATCTGGTACAACCCCCTCACTTTACTCATAAGGAAAGGGAGACCCAGAGTAGTTGAAAAACTTGTCAAGATCTCACAGGTAGTATAACTAAGTTAAGCTTCAAAACTAGATCCTCCGGTGACAAATCCAGCACCCTTTTGTTTGCACAAATCCTGTTGCTATCATTACAGCTCAAAAATGCCTGGGATCCAAGGTCTTTCACAATCTGCCACCATTATTTCTCTCCATAAATTCTATCCTCTAGTCAAACTGGACTGTTCTCTGCTCTCTCACATCTCCACTGATGATAGAACCACAAGAAATAAACCTGAATTTGAAGAGGAAAGAATTTGGTGAGGCACAAGGCAGCAACTGTTCTGATCAGTAACTTAACTGGAAAAGCATCTATTTATTGCTTACTATGTAAAAGGCACCAAGCTGGGTACTAGGGATACAGAGACAAGAACTTGAAGGAAGGCTTGTTGCCTGAAAGAAGGGCTGATAGGTAGAAAAATTGAAAAGAGGTAAATTTATTCTTAATGGAAAGAAAATCTTCTGAAAAATGAGAACTATTGCAGAGAGGTGATATACTAGAAATGTAGAATGAGACAGACATATGTTGCCAGCTACGGTCACTGCATTAACTTGCCCTGCTTGATTGCATTTATTTAATGCAAGGGAAGGCTTCTGTTTGCTGTTGTTTATATGGTGCTTAGCACAATGAATTGCACACAGTAGTTTTTCAATAAATATCTATTCAGTAATTGTCAAATGCAGACTATGTAACCAGTGTCGTGATTACCATCAAGGGAAAGATCAGAAGACCTAATGAGGCACCATTTGACCTTGGACAAGTCATTCAGTCTCTTTGTGATTCTGTTTCACTAGCCATAAAATGAAGAGGTTGGTTTAGGTGATCTAGCCCCAGTATGAATTTTGATGTGTCGACCTAAGACCAGTGGGTGATATAGTAGATCAAGTTCAAGACCTGGAATCAGGAAGACCAGAGTTTGAATGTAGCCCCAGACACTCATGAGCTATGTGACCCTGAGCAAGTTACTTAACCTCTGTCTGCCTCAGTTCCCTCATCTATAAAATGGCGATAATGTTTATATTAATATTAACTAATAGTAATATTCCTATTATCTTTATTTTATAAATTTTATCCTCCCCCCAGGGTTATAGTGAGGATAAGATGAAATAATACTTGTAAAGTGCTTTGCAAACCTTAAAAGTGCTATAGAAATGCTAGTGATTGTTATATACTATAGGAAGGAGTCTTTCTATTTCTTATTCCATCTGTCTGGCTTTGCAAATGAGCTTCTTCATTCTTTCTCCATGAATTTTTTCCAAACATTATTTCATTTCTTGTAGGAATTTTATCTCGTGGGTATCAAGTTTTTAAAAAGTCATTTTGAGGCACACCCCAACTTTGAACCAAAGACTTTGTTATTCCTTCTAGGAGTGAGCAGATTGGTATTGGTTTTCCTTGACAATGAGGACTTTATTATAAAACAAAGCACAGAGTCTGATTCACATCAAGTCCTTTGCCAATGGAGGTGAGTCTTTAGAACTACAATATCATAGAATATTAATGCTGTAAAGGACCTTAGAGGCATCACCTGGACTCATGCCTGCATTTTATTGATCAAGAAAGTGAGCCCCACTGGGGAACTGAATGTTGTGAACTAAAAGTAAATAAATAAATTTAAAAAGAAAGCAAGCCCCAGAAAAAGAACGGAATTTGCCCAAGGTCAGACCACTGCTGGCAGAAGCAGGTTTAAGTACCTTCATGTCCTGACTTCTAAAGGAAACACAAGACTCCCACAGTGTTACATGAGATACTCATGGGGGGATGCAGGAGGGTTGGCTGGTTTGTTTAATGGGGCTTGTGAAGCATCTGCAAAGGTCAGAGAGATCATGGAAGATCAAAGGACATCGGGGCAAAGTGACTTACCTTGACACACAGGCTGGAGGGATGACCAGTTTCCAGATGCCTCACAGGTTGTATCCTCAGCACCTACTAAGTCCGTTCCTTCTAAGCAGCTAAATGTACATTTGGAGCCGAAGCTGAAGTCATCTATTGGATGGGTGCAGTTTATCCTTCCCAGGTCTGGTGCCACTAAAGGCTCACACTGAGTCACTTCAGTGAGGAAAGAAACATGGACATTATCTAGTGGTGGAAAACTTTTCTAGACCCAAATGTGTTTTCTTGGAAGGGATGGCCCCAAAACAGCTAACAATAAAGTTAATCTATAAGCATCTCCTTTTGGAGGGAGGAGGAGAGGGAAGAAGGGAAGGATGGGGATCAGACTTGCTATCCCATTAGTAAAAGGAACTCCCAGTGTGGAAACTCCATCTGTCAATGCAGATCAGCACCTAATCTTCAGAGGGAGGCAATAAGAGATGCCCCCAGGATTACATAACCAGCATGTGTCAGAGAAATGATAAATTCAGTTCTTCCTGACTCCAAGGCTGGCTGTCTATCCATTAGGCAGCACTGCCTCTCAGTTTCTCTTTATGGCCTTCTACTAGGCCCTGAATAATGAAAGAAGGGGCCTCTTCTATCATCAGAAGCAGCACGAGTGAAGGGTAAATTATGACATAGATGGAAAAGAGAAAGTCAGTACATTTGTGCTCTACTGTGTCCTCACTTGGATAATGATATAATCATAGAATATCAGAGGTAAGGAAAAAGCTTTGAAATCATCTTATTCAGCTTCCTCATCTTATGGAGTACAAAACTGATGTCTAGAAAGGTTTTTATAGTATAGGATCCTGGGATCTAAGCTAACTAGAAGAAATCTTAGAGTTCATTTAATCTAACTCCTTTATATTATAGGAGAGAGAGATGCCCAAAAAGAATTCTATTGTCTAATATCTCATGAGCTATGTGACCTCAGGTACATCATTCTTCACCCTATGAGGTTATTGGACTACCTGTCCAATATAGCCCTTTACAAGGCATCTCTGGGAGGATTATGTTGTAGGTTTTGCCTTGTGTACCTACATGAATTTCCCCACTATGGCCCTCAGATTGGAGATGTATAAAAGAGTAAGGTTAACAAGGTGATTGTTCCCTCTGATTGGGTGTGTCTCTCAATGGTAGATGATAGGGTTGATCTCCTGACACATCATGGTGACTTACGAAATCTTTACAGAAACGAAAAAGGATTGCAAAAGGGGCAGCCTTCTTACTGAAACTTCCTACTTCTCAGAATGCCTTTTGTGACTGTGCCAACTAGCCCAGAAAAACAATAACAACTCCCCTCAGAACTTTACCCTCAGACTGGACAAAGTCAAGGAAAGAAAAGGATGAGACCTTACCATTCTCACATTGGGAGCCATAGTATCCCAAATCACATTTGCAGGTGTAATTATTGATGGTTTCTATACATTCTCCATGGCCACTACAGGATAAAGGCTGACAGGAAGCTTTAAGAAAATCAGGAAAAATACATTTAAAACTTTTTGAGTCCATATAACCATTAAGATTAAATAGAATCCTGTAATGCTGTGCCAGCAAGGACCTTAGAGATTATGAGAGTCCAGCCCACTTATTTCATGGGAGAAAAAACTCAGACCCAGAGAAGTAAGGTAGATTGTTCAAGGTCATATTAGTAACATTATATAAATCTCTATGAGACCCTACTTTCTTAGATAAGCTCATTTATAATTATTATCATTCATTTGTATGCAATGGGCTGAAGTGTTAATATAGTTTTTATATTATTAGATTTAAGATGTTACACAGGTTTTTAAAAAGTGCTCCTATGTAGTAGTCACATGTTTATTGCTCAATTATTTGGCAATCCATTTCTTCATAGCTATTGCAAAGCAACTTTCAGCCCAACCCACCTAAAATTACAACCAATTCCATATAAATGGAGTCCAAAAAACAGACACAACCAAGAATTTTTGTACCTGGAATTAGTTTGTTTGGAATGTGACTACCTGTAGGAAGGAAGCACTCCCCACCCCAGTGGTGTTTTTGATGCCCTCTAAATTTCAGCACCTTGGGGTAAAGCCTCAGTTACCCTACCCTAGTTACAGCTCTGGTCCAGATTAATTGTTCTTCACTATATAACTATTTGGGAAATTCTGCCTATTGGTTCAGGAAAATAATTGTTTACTAGGGAGGGCTATTGAGGATGACCTGATTTTTAGATGAAATTTTCAACTTGCTCACTGTCTCTGCTTTTTAAGTTTCCGTTCCCAGGTTCTGTTAATAGGGAAGTGACCTTTCACCTCCTTCTCCCCCTAGCCTCCACATCTTGCTGCAATTCATTTTAGATCTTTTTCTTGGCTGCTTAGACACAAAATTTGTGCACTGTGTGCCCACATATTCTAAGATCAGAAATACTCAGAAACATTATGCTTCAAGTTTTACTATGCACAGTTCAAATATTCCCCAGATGGAGCTAGGAGAGGAGTTGTCTTGGAATGAACCAAAAGCCTCATGACTTGTACTGAGCTGTCCCCTGTTTCCTTAAAATGTCCTGCTCTGGTTCAATTGCTCTGATGGACTCAGCCCCTTCCCACCCTGGGAGCTATTGAGTAAAAGACAACAAAGGGGGCTGCTTCCACACCTTGGTAGCACAGTGCAACCTTTGACTTAAAGCACGAGTCGTCATTCCATTTGCCTGCATCTTGCTTCCTCTTGATGTAGATCTCTACGCAATCCTCCTTGGATTTTTTGTTGTTAGGTTCCCCTTGACCCCAGTTCTCTGCCTCTGCACTGAGTGGCTTATTTGTTCCCACCCAAGTCCATATGCCTTCTATCTTCCGGATCCCAATCCAGTAGTAAGTACGACTTAGAGGAAGGGTGGCGTTCAGGTATACGATTTCTGCCTTGTTTTGTATCGCTACTAAATCTGTATAATTTGTCTGGCAGTAGTTTCTTGCTTTGGTCCAGGTCATGGGCCTTTTAGAGTAATGGTAGGTCCAACAATCACCTCCATGCAATGCCAAGAAATCTGGAAGACACCAATCAATATGAGTGGGATTAACCAAAGTCTCATAGGATTTAATCCAGCAAAAATGCATACTAAAGCTAGGAAGACCATCACAGATCATCTCTTACTCCAGCCCTATTATTTTAGAGATAGCTAGGTAGGGTAGTAGATAGAGAGTTAGACCTGAACTCATCTTGCCTCAGACACTTTTAGCTGTGTTACCCTGGACAAGTTAATCTCTCTCTGTTTCAGTTCCCTCACCTGTAAAATAGGGATAACAACACCTATCTTCCTGAGTTGTTGCAGGGATAAAATGAGATATTCATAAAGTGATTTGTAAGCCTTAAAGCTCTATGTAAACGCTAGCTTTAATTATCTTTATTATTATCACAGAGGGAAAAACAGAAGCCTAGAAAGGGGAACACACTCACTGACTACCTGACTTGAACTCAGCCTTGCCCTTTACTCTTCTACTATTTCTACTACTTTATACTGTTTCAGTTTTAATTCTATTTTAAAAAGACTCATTGCTTTATCCAGCTGCTTAGCCCAGGTGGATCAGCTTACAAATTGTTCTTGTCATAAAAAACCCACAAACCCCTGCTTCTCAAAATGTTTTCAAATGAATGAAATTTCACAATAATGTTCTAGAACTTCTCATTTTGCCTTTCCTTAGTGACTGGCAGGACTGATAAAGCTTAGCTTCAAAACATAATTAATCTAACTCACTATAAAATATAGTGCTTTCCCTTTGGAAATGTCTAAAAGAGTAAGGTTGTGTATAAAGTACAAAGCACTTTTCTGACAGCAATGTTATGAGGTGGGTAGCATGAGTATCATTATCATTGTTTTATAGATAAAAAACAGATTAGGAGACATTGATGCAATTTGGCTCTGAAAAAAATCAGGGCTATCATTTTTTTTTACTGAGACAAGTTTGTAATCGTCACACTGTCGGCTTGAGGGAGAAGTGAAATCAGAATATGAATGATAATGACTTTCTAGAAAGATTATATTTGTTACTGAAACATCACAATGCTAGGACGTTCCTCTAGCAGATCACAGTACCTTCTTAATGACCGTGTAGTCTAATTCATATCTGAACAAGCATCCTCTCTGTGACACCCACCAAATGATCTTCCAACCTTTGCTTGGAGATATCCAGTGAGAGGAAATCCACTGTCTCCTGAAGCAACCCATTCTACTTTGGGGTTGCCTTCAAGGTTCTCTACCCCTAATTTTGCCTTTTTAAATTCCCACTCATTGTTCCTAGCCATTTTCCAAATGGTTTCGCCTTAAGTGATTGATTAAATCATGTCTTACACATAGTCAGTGCTCATTAAATGTCTGGTGATAATAATATAATAATAGTAATTAAAGTTAACATTTATGGAGTGCTTAATATGTGCCAGATATGGTGCTAAGTAGGGCAGGTAGGTTGTACAGTAGATAAAACACCAGGCTCACAATCAGGAAAACTCTCCTTCCTGAGTTCAAATCTGGCCTGAGACACTTACTAACTATGTGACCCTGGGCAAGTCACTTTACCCTGTTTCCTCATCTGTAAAATGATTTGGAGAAGGAAATGGCAAACCACTCCAGTATCTCTGTCAAGAAAACCCCAAAAGGGATCACAAAGAATCAGACAGGACTGCAAATGACTGAGCACACTCTACTAAGTACTTTATAATTGTTATCTAATTTGATCTTTACAACTCTGAAAGGTGGGTGCTATTATTAGCCCCATTTCACAGATGAGAAAACTGAGGAAAATAGAGGGTAAATGAAGCCTAGGTTTACATGGTGTCTGAAACAGAATTTGAACTCAGGTCTTTCTGACTCCAAATCCAGCACTCCATGCACTATGGTGCCCCCCTGACTTCTTTGAAAGGAGAAAAAACAGCTAGTGATGTCCTTAAAATGGGAGTCTTTAGGAGAACCAGTAGCGAATGGCAATTACACAATGACTCTACAATTACACAGTTATACACAACAGTCATCTCTTTGTAGTCCATGTGGAACAATGATAGCTATATAATAATGCTGCCAAGTGAGCATAATCAACATTCGTTAAGTTCTCAGAGTATGTGGAGCAGGATCAGACAATATCAAAGACCCCCAAAAATAGTAGATAGGGGACCTAATCTTGAAGAGTCTGCAGCTAATTGGAAGAGACAAGTATGCATGTGTAAGGCATTATTACCCCTTTAAAAGTACATGAACAAGATGCTATTTTACTACTACACATGAATAATATAAACTCTTTATAAGTAGGGATTGTTTCATTCTTTGTACTTGTATCCCCAATACATGGTGTGTGCTGTATAGTAGGTCTTTAATAAAAACTTGTTGATTGAATAAAACACTGTGGACAAATTCAGATTACATACAGAGGCAGCCAGGTGGTACCATAGATAGAGTCCTGGATCTAGAGTCAAGTTTCATCAGGAAGACCTGAATTCAAATCCTGCTTCAGACACTCTTACTAGCTGTGTGACCCTGAGTCACAACTTCTGTCTGCCTCAGTTTCCTCACCTGTAAAATGGGGGTCATAACAGTACCTACCTCCCAGGGTTGTTGTGAGGGTCAAAGCATTATAGAAATGTTAGGTATTGCTATTATTGATATTGCAGCAAAGTAGTATTGTTAAATGTATAGTCAGATTGTTGGAAGGAAAGACACTGCTGTGGAAGAAAGTAGGATCTTGTGATTTTACTGGTATAGGGAGCTCCCTGGGGAGGAAATTCCTTCTACCAATGTAGGTCAACACCTTCTCTTTTAACTACAGTCTTAGAGACTTGCCTAGAGTGTGGGCCAAACACCGCAGGAAATATTTAATACCATTTGTTGTTGTTGAGTTGTTTAGTTGTGTCTGACTTTTGCAACTCCATCTGGGGTTTTCTTGGCAAAGATACTGGAGTGGTTTACCATTTCCTTCTCCAGCTCATATTACAGATGGGGAAACCGAGGCTTACAGTGCTATGTGATTTGCCAAGGTCACACAGCTAATAAATGTCCAAGGCCAGATTTGACTCAACAAGATGAGTCTTCCTAACTCCAGGCCTGGCACGCTATCCACTCCCCCACCTAACTGTCATCTCCTTCCCTCAAATACAGTAGAACATAGATAATGTTAGTGTGTGGTTTTTCTAAATCAGTATGTGACCATCAGGGATCCTTATGTATGGCTTAATAGCTGGCCTGGAGTACTTAAAATTTAAGTGACTTGCCCAGGGTCACAAAGCCACTGGGTTCCAGAGTTCCATCTTTCTGCCCCCAATGATGGCTTTCTGGCCACTACAAAATTGAAATTAAGAAAAAAGACATGGACACAAGGTGGTGACCTTGATAGAAAGAGTTTGTTCACCAGGGAGCTCCCTATACCAGTAAAATCACAGACTCAGTCCCAAACCCATGGTTTTATAGACTGTTAATGCTGGAATACCTAATATTAAGCTCTTCAGTCCTGTGAGGACAGTTACAAGGTTGAATGTCAAGTATGAGACTGTTCAGAGCTGGCCTCATGAGAAGATCAGATAATTAGCCTATTGATGATGTCTTTTCAGAGGATGGCACATATCGCTTAATCATCAGTCAGCCGGTTCATTAAGCTTCAGGCCTGTTCCCAGCACTGTGACTAGAGGCTCTGAGAGATACAGACCACGTTCTCCAACCTCAAAGACTTCACAGAACAGTTGAGCTTTGCAGACAAACCCACATGAAACAATTAACAAGAAATTAAAGAAGGTACGCAGTTGTGTGGCAACTACCTCCCCACTCCCGTTCATCCTCTGTCCTGCTGTCAAATTGATCTTCCTCAAGCATAGATCTGACCATGTCACCCCCAACCTGCTCAATAAATTCCAGGGGCTCTCCATTACTCCAGCATCCCATGTAAAATCCTCCATTTGGCTTTTTTGACTTGACTAGTATGCTGGAGGAGAGTGAGGGAGAGTATAGGGAGGAGTTGACCAGTGATTTCATCAGTATATGGAACTCCCAGTATGGAAAATCCTCCAAAGTGATGTAAATCAGCAAGTCATCTGTCATTTATAAACTAAGGAATTGAAAGATAACTTGCCCTTAGTTACATGTTTTATATATATATATATATATATATATATTTATATACAGAGAGAGAGAGAGAGAAAAGTAGTACTTGAACCCAAGGACAGTTAGTGGGTGCCATAGTGCATAGAGCTCCAGGTAGAGTCAGGAAGACTCATCTTCATAAATTCATGTCTGGCTTCAGACACTTACTATCTGTGTGACCCTGGGCGAGTCACTGTAATGGGAATGTAAATGTAAAGATATTCCCTGCCCCTAGGCTAAAGTACACCTGGAATCTGGGGTGGGAGGCTTGTTTTTCAGTAGATACTTCTTGATTGGCCAGTGGGTCCAAAAGGTTGTTACATTCTCTGAGCCAGGAAAAGGCTATATAAGCCCTAATGTGTAGCTTTGTTTTTGGGGCTCACTTTGAGAAGTGTTCTGTGATTTGATCTGGATTCTGGGAAGCTGTTGTCCAGAGCCCCCCGGCTTTGAAAAACCCAGATGTTGAAACCCAGATGTTGATTTGGTATGGATGTAATGGTTGTACAGTTTGGAAAGCTGTCTACTTGATCTGTTTCTGTCTTGATAATTCTGTCTGTATATTCTGAAGCTCGGGGTGCTGACCTTTTTCCCCTGAACTAGGTAAACGATGCATGTTTGACTGATTGAAGTGAGCTTGTTAACCCATTTTGAATTGCTTTCCTTTATCAAAGCAGATCCAAGAACCTGTGTTGGCAGCAAACCCTGAGGACGCTTGGGGTGCTTGCCTCTACAGTCACTTAACCCTCAGTTTCTTCATCTATAAATGAGCTGGAAAAGGAAATGGCAAAGCACTCCAGCATCTCTGCCAAGAAGATCAGAAGAGTCAGACACAGCTTGGAAGGACTGAACAACAACAAAAGGAAGAATGATATTGTTTCATATATTATACCTTGGATAATATCTTATAACATATAATAACTTATCACTTATATAATTTATATTAAAAGTTATATAATAGCTTCATTCCTTTGAGTACCTATGATTTTTATCTTTTCCTTCTTTTTATCTTGAAGAATAGTTATTTTTAACTATATTAAAATATAAGTATCACTAGGAAGAGGCATGCCCTTTTCAGCCAAGGGGGTCACAGATTTGAGACTAGATGGGTAGGTCTTTGAGATTTTAGAGTCTGGCTTCCTCATTTTACAGAAGAGAAAAATGAGAAACAAAGAGGTATGGAGACTTACTTAAGGCCAGACAAATAGTAAATGGCAGATTTGTTGTTATTAGATCTTTTTCAGTCATGTCTGACTCATCATGACCCTATTTGGGGTTTTCTTGGCAAAGATACTAGAGTAGTTTGCCATTTCCTTCTCCAGCTCATTTTATAGATTGGGAAACCGAGGCAAACAGCGTTAAGTGACTTACCCAGGGTCACAGGTGCTAGTTAAGTGTCTGAGGCTAGATTTGAACTGAGGTCTTCCTGACTCCAGGCCCAGCACTCTGCACTGTGGTTCCACCTCGCTGCCACAGTAAATAGCAGAGACAGGATTTAAATCCAGGTTCTACTCCAAATCCAGTACTCTTTTCACTAACCCATGATGCCTCTCTTCAAGTCTTATCAGCTACCACATTAGCAGGAGTCAGACAGAGGAAAATTACTTCCAGAGAAAGAAGGGAGGAAGAAAAAGCAGACAAAGGGCTAAGAGTAAAAGGGTGGAAGGAACCATACATACCAGATGTGGAAAAAGCCAAAAGACTAATCTATAGTTTTGTAGAGAGCTGATTTCCTTGCTTCCAGAAACAAACAACCAAATGGCATTGAAAGGCTTATGAGCAAAGCAAAGTGATTATCCAACTTACCACAATAAAGGACTATTAGGGCCCACAGCTTGAGGACTCCCCACCAGCCCCCAAAGTGGGGCTGATATTTCCAGAAAAGTTTCTGCAAAATGAAAAAAAATGGCAGGTTTGTATCATCTACTGAGACACCGGCATGGAGGGATTTCTTGGACAAGAGCCCAGGCAGGTTATCAGGGTGGTTTTGAGAAGCAAGATGGGTTCTTCTCCAAAGCTGATGCCTCCACAGAAAGGATATATGTTCATGTTCTTCATTCCATAATTACTAAGCACCACCTTTGTTGATTTTGCACATTTTGCAATATTGTTGTGTTTCTGTTCTAGGGCTAGTTCAAACATTATCTTAGACCCTTAAATCTCCCTCTGTGAAGTCTTCTCCGATACCTCGACTTGGGACAGAGATGACCCTTGGATCCTGAATGGTGGCCCAGCAGAGAAGAGGTTCTTAAAATGAATACAGTTAGAGAGTATGGGTCAAAAGACTAGGCCATATGCTTGTTTTCAGGGACCAGTCTAATTAATTAGTAGTTTGGCTGTAAGCTAATGATAATTTTGTTTCTGGCAACTCTCAGGAATCATAGAAGGATTTCAAACTGAGTCAGTAAAGAGAGTTCTCACACCAACAAAATTATAGATCCTTGAATTATTGAGTTAAGAAGTTTAGGGCCCTCCCACCCTCTGCTTCTTGCTATGTGTGTGACTTTGAAAAGGCCATTTAATCTACATGGGCCTCAGTTTCCACATCTGCAAAATGGTATGTGTGTGGTGTGTGTGATGAGTTATATTGCCTTGAAAGTTTAGCTCTATGGTCTTATAATTCAAACTAAGCCTATCATAACAAAAATCACAGAATCTAGAGTTGTAAGGGTCCTCAGATGCCATCTAATACAACCCCCCCTCATTTTATAGATGAGGAAACTGAAGCAGATAAAGGTTAAGTGGCTTCTCCAAGGTTTATGCAGGTAGTAAGTGATAGAGGAGGGCTTTGAACTCAGGCACTACTGGGCTAATGCTCTTTCTACTATCCTGTGCTATGATTTAGAGTTTTCAGTGACATTAAAAGGCATCCAGGCTCAATATAAATACTAGGTGATGGTATCACAGTGCTGCCCATCTCTAGAACATGGTTATGGGTCAGTTGCTGGAAATAAAAAGAAATCCAATTGCAAAGTTCAGCCACAGGAACATATTTTTTCCCAGATAACAAGCTCACAATTTCAAGAGAAATCAAAGCATCAAACTCCAATTCCTTTAGTATATATGTCATTTTACATTATTTAATCATAATGCTTATTGTTAAAATGCTTATTTCCTAATTATTTTCAATTGTGTGGGACAGTCTCTCTTCCCAACCAAGGTCCCTGTCCAAGGGCAGTAAAATATAATTAGAAAGATGAGTAAAAGCCTGTTGTCATCTCTTTGAACCTCTCTAGCCTGCCCTAACTATGCCTCATCCAACACCCTTGTTTTCATCTTAAGAGATAATTTGAGTTTTGATGGTTCTTTGCCCATTCGCCCTAACCCTAATCCTAACCCTCCATGTTTCCAAGGGCAGTCATCTCTTGATCTCACTTTCTCAAGTTCTCTCAGGATGAAGGAGCTCACCATGGTGACTGCTTAGCTCTCCTCTATTTCCCTCTGCAGTAGTTCAACCTTCAAGCTCAGTGTAGGTCACCCAGCCTTCTGTCCTTCATCCGAGTGCTGCTCTGATGCCCCGAGAATGCACCGAGCACCTCTCAAAACACTTATTTCCCTTATTGTGACAGCCCAACCCCACCCCACATCCTGTCCCTTCTCTGTCCTTGAACACCTCCCCAAAGGCAAGATGAACCATTCACTTGATTATTTATTTGTTTTGCCAGGACACTTATCTCTTGACTATCTGTGGTTATGGGGGAATAGAAAGTACTAGATAGTAAAAATACACACAGTATAAAAATGTATTTTAGACAAATGTCATAACCTCCCCTGTGCCCCACCAAACCTCAACAGAAGGAAAGGAAAGGCTCATCAGACTGGTGAGAATGTTTTCTCCTATCTCTTCCCTTGGTCACCCCCTAGTGGATGTACTCTATGGTAACTTGGCAAAAAGTGGGATGGACAAGAGAAAGCCAGTACCAGCCCTAGGTATCATTACAGTATATATGATAGAACAAAATAGCTTTGATACCGTAAAGAAAGAAAAAAAAAAAAGATTGCCTCACAGAGCTGATATAAGGAAAGCATTTTCTAAACTTTTAATCACAGTACGACTGTGAATTATTATTTATTGTTATCACATTAATCTTTACAATGGATCCCTTGATTAAAGAGTCCATAGCATGCATAATTAAACCACATTAGGTAGGTTAGGGCAATAAGTTTTCTTTTCAGTTGTTGTTTTTTTTCTCTTTTGTGGCCAAATAATTTGAAGGCCACATAAAGAGACAACCACAGGTTTAGTTGTGATTTTATTCATTTCTTTATTTCAATTTAACAAATATTTATGAAATAGTTACTGCAATTAACAACAGTCTTTAAACTCTTTGGAGCATACACCACCATAATAAACATTTTCAACCCTGTAAAAATGAAATAAAAAATAAAGGAAGTGATTTGTCTCCTGGTGTTCCCTCTCTTTTTCCTACTTTGTGACATTTGTTCATCAACCTCAGGCACCCAGTGCCGTTATACTCTTTCTCTCTTTTCTCTCTCTTATCCTTCATTCATTTCAATAATCTATGGATTTTATCTGTGTGTGGGCTCCCTCCAAGTCATCCCTAACCCAGTCTCACTTTCTCATGTCATGCAAGTTTTTCTGTAGCTTCTCTGGGGTGGGGGCATTCAATATTACAATGGACTCTGGGTCATAAGATCTTAGATTTAGGGTTGTAAGGGGCCTCAGAGCCATCTAGTACAATCTCTGTATTTTACAGATGAGGAAACTGACATTCCTGGAGATTAATGTGCCCATGGTCCCATAACCAGTAAGCATCAGAGGCAAGATGTGAACCCAGATCTTCCTGATTCCAAGTCTAGCACTCTGTCCATTCACTACCCCACACTGCCTCAGCTGTCTTCAGGACAACTTGGAATGGCCCATATGGAACTCATCTTCCCCCAAAACAAACAAATGACCTTATCCTTTCCTCTAACCATGTTCTTTCTATTGATGACCCCCACCATCCTCCTACTCACTCAGGCTAACAACTTTCATCATTATCAAGTCCTGTAGACACTGTCTCCCCAACATCTCTTTCATGGATCCCTCTTCTCCATTAGTTCCTATTAGAGCCATCTGACCCAGACTCTAGCCATTTTTAGACTGTCATAATAACTTCCATTTTAGACTTGTTGGTGAGTTTGTCCTTCATTTTTGAAGAGGACCGTGGCATCAGGGAAATGATGACATGATTTGCAGTTGATTTTTATTTGAGTGAGGGAAGGCTGTGGCAAGGTCATCAGCCTCACTTTCTCCTCCAGAGTCATCTGGATCCAGTGACCAGATATTCATCAAAATGACTAGATTATGACCCAAGATGCAATTGGAGACCCTGGTCCTTTTAAGCTAAGGCCTTTTCACATACTTACTTAGAGTAAGGTAATGCCTATTCAGTAAATAGGCCTCTTTAAGAAGTGAGTCAAGGGATGGCCTCTTGAATGAGAAAAAAAGAAAAAATAGACTATCATAATCTCATAATTGTCTTGCTGCTTATAATCATTTATGGCAGAGTGATAGAATCAAGTCTGCTGTGCCTACTGTGTGCCAGGCACTAGGCTCATCTCTGGGGTACAAAGAAAGGCAAAGTATAGTCCCTGTTCTCAAGAAGTTCACAGTCCAATGAGGGAGACAACATGTAGATACCTACATGCAAGCATGCTATACACAGGACAATTTGTAGATAATCCCCTGTCCCTGAGACAACCATTGAGTATCAATTTTTACCAAAAAGGAGATAGCCCCGTACCAGCAGGTTTGGGGACTGGAATTACAGCAGCATTAGAAAAATTAGGAAGAAGAGGGGGATTGGGGGGAAAGATACTGAATATAGTCTGGCCCATGTTGAGCTTAAGATGTCTATGGGACATCCAATTCTGGTGTCCAGTAGGCACTTGGAGATGTGAGAACGGAGGTCAGCAGAGAGTGTAGAGATGGATAAGTAGATCTAAGAATCATGGGTATAGAGATGGGCACTGAATTTAGAATCAGGAAGATCTGAGCCCAAATCCTGTTTCAGATGGCTGTTGGCTATGCACCCTCGACAAACCATCCAGTTCTTCTCTGCCCCATTCTTCCTATATGCAAGAAGAAACCAGTAGAGGATATTTTTGGCTCTTAATAAATAAAATTCAGCATTTGGACAAAATGCATGGAAGATAAATGATGTATAAGAAGACTGGAAAGATAGGAAGGGGCCAAATTGTGAAGAGTCTTTCCTACCAACCAAAGAGCTTATCTTGGAACCGAGAAGACCTTAAAGGATCCTTTCCAGGCTGCATCCCTAACTCTCTGGACTTTCTCTGCCTTGCCCTAGAACCTCTTTACCCTGGAAGCTCACTCTACCCCCTAGATGTCACATATTAGAAGTATCTTCCACCCCTGCAGTCTCCCATTCTGATTGGCTGGTTCTTCCCAGAATTTCCATTTTAAGAAGGATCCCAGGCCATCCTCTCTAGATTGCACTTCTGACTCTTTGGACTTTTTCTACCATACTCCCTTCCTGAGTACCTTCATCTCTTTCTCCAGCCCACACTTTTTTTCCAGCTTCCTTTTATGTTTTGTTTTTCTCCAACAGAATGAAAGCTCCTCAAGGGTAGGTACTATCTTTCTGCTTGTATTTGTATTCTCAGTGTTTGGCATATAGCCAGTTCTTTAAAAAATGCTTGTTGATTTGTCTTGTTGACTAATAAGGAGCCATTGAAGTTTACTGAGAGGAGGAGTGATATGTTCAAAGTTACACTTTAGGAAAATCCCTTTGGAAGCTGTGGGATGATGGATCAGAGTGAGGAGGGCTGGAAAGGAGAAAGCCAAGGCAGGAATACCAATTAGGAAGCTATGGGAATAGGCCCAGTGAGAAGTTATGAGGGCCTGAACTATGGTGGGGGCTCTGTGAGTGTAAAGGACATTATATGAGCATTTGTAGAGGCCGAAAAAGGCAAGATTTGGTATTTGATGGGATATGTGAGGTGAATGAGCGGTGAAGAATTATACCATTTGCCAGCCTGGCTAACTGGAAGGATGGTAGTGCCCTTAAAAGTAACAGGGAGGCTCTGAGGAGAGGCGAGTTGTGTTTGGAACCTATTGAATTTGAAATGTCATTTCAAATTGTTGTAGGTAATTGGTGTGATTCTAGACTACAGATCAGCAGAGAAATGAAGGCTTTACATATGATCAGAAGTAATATGGAACCCAGTTATACTCCCTAGGAAAAAAATATTTCAGGAAGTAAATAGATATGCTTCTAGCCTAATATTCCCCTTTGTCTGAGGAGACCAGAGTGGTCTCTAGCACCAACTTCCTGCTTCCCTTCTTGGCAGGAATGAAATTCTCCCTTGAGGAATGGTGGAGAGAGAAAAGCTTAGAGATGTCTATTCTCTCTCTTTTCTATCACATGATGACTGGACTTGCTGCACATGGACCCTCACTACTCTTGTGAGGCCGTCTCCTTCCCTACATGGGAGCTTCACCCAGAGTACTTATGTTCCATATAAATGCAAAACCCATAGGGGCTCCTAGGTGGCACGGTGAATAGAGCACCAGCCCTGGAGTCAGGAGGACCTGAGTTCAAATCCGGCCTCAGACACTTGACACACTTATTAGCCATGTGACTTTGGGCAAGTCACTTTACCCCAATTGCCTCCAAAAAGCAAAATAAAAAAAAAATGCAAAACCCATACACAAAGATTGTTATAAAAATCTCCATTATTATTGAATAATAAAGAATAAAATAGGTACATATTATATAAATAAATATTTTAAACATTTATTTTTAAAAGTCATATTATAAAATCTCTACAAAACCCCAAAACTCATACATGTTTTTCAATACAAATATTTCCCACACATACATATTAACAATCTATTATTTACAAACAATATTTTAAAATTCTAAGAGACACAGTCATCTGTACTACAACCTGAGCACTGTAAAGTCTCCTTCTCCTATTTGCCAAGAAAGGTTTTGGTTCAGTATAGGCTACCATCAATTGGTTCTACAAAAACTCCGTGTTAGACAGTGACATTACTGACGGCAATTCATTCCATAGGAATGATGCTATAAATGGTTGATCAGCCAAATGCCGTTATTAATAAAAATAGCTAGCATTTACATGGCACTTTGATGTTTACAAAACACTATTATTACAGACAGGTTTTGCAGCTTTACAGAGGGCTTTTTTGCTCCTAAGATGTTATCGTAGCTTATTGGTAGCAATAACCCTGTGTGCAGTGTGCTTTTACTTTGCAAATTCCCAACTTCGTGTCAAATTGACTTTCAGTCTAATTACTTGCAAAAATGGTCACCATCTCCCTAGCACAGTATGCCCCAAAATGCACAAGATGCCTCAATATGCCCAATCTGATGATGAAAGCATAGAAGCACAGAAATCTCATCAATCACGTCTTTGTAGCATTAGGGCAGCCATTGCAGAGACCAAGGTAGGCACTGTTTCAGGCTTTCCAGCCATCAATGAGGAGCTGGAAATTGGGAAATTTTCTGGAGTCTTCCTGACTCCAGGCCTGACCCTCTGCGCACAATGATGCCACCTAGCTGTCACTAAAAGCGCTATTAAAAGATAGTTCTGATGTTTTATGAATTACAGAATATTCAATACAGATGGTCACAAATGTAAAAAAAAATCACCTAATAATCTCTAAATACATTTTGCTATACCAAATCCCACAGTAATAAAAGTACCCCCAGATCAATGATCTGCCATCCCAATACAGTTTGGTCAGTAGGAATGAGTATGGTTTGCACTTTTCAGAGCTCTTGTCAATGTTGTCTCCCTTGGAATATTTGAAATTGTAGAATTTCTTTTCAATATTTAATTAGCAGCAGAATTTCTCCCAAAAGAAGACTCCCACAGATCTTCCGAACACTTGATAGGTTATAATACTCGTTCCTATTTACGTGGAACCTTACATTTGAAAAAGGCAAGTATCATTACCTCACAACACCTGTTCACCTGTATTCTGTGAGTGTTCGATTCACACCATTTGCAAAGAACCAATGAACTTCAAAGTTGGGTCTCCATTGAGCTCATGCTTGGAGATGACGAGGAAAGTAATCCCAACATTACAGTCCCTTATTCTGTTACATTTATATGGGCTTAACAATGGCTAGTTGATTGGTCAATCTATTATAAGACAATCCATCCTCTTATTTTGAAAGTTATATTAACACATAATCTTCCCAGTAGAAAGACAGGAGATAGCCCTTGTCATCTAAACTTGGTCAGCAGAAGTTATTTGTGGATGCCAAGGTTGTGATTGATAGGCATGGAAAGACCAAGGATACAAGGAACATTTTCCTCTTGAGGAGATGAGTTGTCTCCAGTGGCTAGGCACATGACTGAAAAGCCTAGTTTTCCAGAACATATCTGTAAAGGCATCTCCAATTCCTGCAAAGACAGTAGCAAATCCTCTCAGCACACTTATAAGAACATTTTGTTCTAGCTAAACCAAAGTCATGATTTATATGTGCATTTTTATTCACCCAGACAATCCAAATCCTTTTATAATAAAACATTTGTGGGGCGGCCAGGTAGCACAGCGAGTAAGAGCACCGGTTCCAGTGTTGAGAAGACCTGGAGATCGAATCCCGGGCTCAGACACTTAGCACCCACCCAGAAACACCTGGCTGTGTAACCTTGAGCAAGTTACTTAACCCCAATTGCTTAGGGGCGGCCAGGTGGCTCAGTGAGTAAGAGCACTGGCTCCAGTGTCGGGATGACCTGGATCAAATCTGGGCTCAGATACTCAGCACCACACCCAGAAATAACTGGCCGTGTAACCTTGAGCAACTTACTTAACCCCGATTGCTTTAAAAAAAAAAAATAAAAAAATAAAACATTTGTAGCTGCAACTACTTGTGAACACAAAATGCCTTGATGGTAAAGATCAGTGAAGACAGGGGTCATGTCTTAGTAGAACTTATCTCTCCTAATGCCTAATACAGGGTTTTCTGCACACAGTATGAACAAATGTTTATTGAATTGGAATAAAATTGTCAATTTGATAAAACCAATTCACCCAACACTTAGAACACCCTAGCCCTACTCTCATTGAAAAGGGAGTATTGAGGCACCCACAAGTAAGTGGCCTGACCTAAAGTGTTCAGTCATGTTCAGACAGAAGTAGATGACATCCAATAAATTTCTGTGGAAAGGCTAAAGGAATGAAATGGCTCATTAGTTTGCTGTAGCACTGGTTCCCTTTCTATGATTCTGTATTTTGTTCCTTGCATATAAGGTATAGAAATTAGCCTCAGAAACCAGGGAAATTCTGTTACAATAGAGCTGATGCCATATGAATAAAGAATGGTGATGGCGCTATCCAAATGGATTTTTAATAAAGGTAGATGCCTTACCTGATCCTGCTGGACTTAAATTAACTCAGAAGAAGCTTGGTAGATTCCATCTGAATCAAGACTTTGGCAGCTACTGTAAAACACACAAGACAAGACAAGGTAAACCACTGTTCTCCAGTAGAAAGGAGGGGGAAATATTTGTGTAAAATGTTAGCTGATAGACTTCATTTATCCACAAAGATAAAACTTACCTAGTAGGAGAAAATTTCTTTGCTGCAAGAGAAAGAAAGAAAATCATTGAGTGTCATGAAATAATAAAACTAGTTTTGAATTATTTACCTTATACCCTAGTTTTTAATTTATCATTTCTGACAATTGAGCTTCCAACCCTTAACTCTTTTTATGAATCTGATATTGTTTTGAAAGATCAGGTATTGGTAAGGCTTGAATGGCCACAAAATGAGATAATAATACTAATAATAGCGATGGGTATTGGCCCTGTGACTTACTAGTGTAAGGAAGTCCTGAGTGCAAAATCATCACCTAAGCATCTTCAGGATCTTCCCTGTGCCTGAAGTTAATTCAGGGAGCTGCCTAGAGCACAGAGAGATTAAATGATTTGCCTGTGATCACACAACCAGTTATTTGTCAGAAGTGGGACTTTTACCCAGGTCTCCCTGATATCAAAGTCAACTCTCTGTTCACCATATTGCCTCTTGATAAAATAATAATCAATAATAACAATCCATATTTATCCAATGCTTTAAAGTTAACAATACTCTCAAATGCAGACCAAATGATTCACTAGCAGAATGCTTTTCCCATTAAAAAAAAAAAAAGGTCAGGCCTCCTGAACACTGGATTTGAAAATAAAAGTCCTGGGTTTGAATTTCATTTTTGCCACTTAGCACCTATATAACCTTGGCCAAGGCCCCCAACCTTTCTGTGACTCAGGTTCCTCATAAAATGAGGAGGTAGAATTAAATTACCTCTAAATTACCTTCAGGTTCTAAATCTATGATCCTGTGATCTCCTCAACTCTAATTTAAGCCTGGGACTTTCAAAAAATAGACCTCGGGAACATTTTTTTCAACCTTCCTCTTCTGTAATGTTGACCCTCCTTTTGATCAAGACCTGTAATTTTCATTGTAGTGGGGAACCCTGGTTTGGAAATTTTCCCCACTGATGTATTTCAGCAACTTTTTGGTAATTACATAGTCTTAGAATTTTCTGCATCACCAAAAGAGAAAATTATTTGCCCAAGGTTATACAGCTACTGTCTATCAGGGCGGGACCTGATTCCAAGGGTAGCCTTCTCTTGCCTGTGTCATATTGCCTCTTGACATTAAATCTGTTACTGCTAATTTGGACCCTTATTCCCCACCTTGAGATTGCCACTGGCTGCCCACTGTCACCCATCCTACCAGGACTTCTATTCAAACCCAAGTTATGTACAGTAGAACCAAAATCCTAGTTTGCATTTGTAGGAGATATTACGACCTCTTCCTTCATTCACCTAAAAGAAGAAATTCTTCTATTTCCAGAAGTGTATTTGCAAGGGATTCACAAATAGCTGCAGAAAGGGTACTCACCTTTCTTTCGAAGACGTTTTGCGAGCCAAAGAAGAAATGATGCTGTCGTCAAGAGGGAGGTCCCACTAGTGGTCACGCCAATGACCAGGGAAGTGTTTGACTCCTTAGGAGCTAAGGGAATAAGAAGGAAAAGAGTCATTTAGAAAATAAAATGAGAGAAGACACTTGCAAATATATTTAAGGTCCCTTCTCCTTAGCCTTTTCTCCTATTGATGAGAGGATCATTTACTATATTTGACATTTTTATTTTAGGTAGAATGTAGGGGGATGAAATTATTCATCAAAAGACATAACAATGGATTTCATTCAGAGGAATGCTACTGGTTGGATGGAAAGTGTCCCTGAGAAAGAGGAGGGAGTCTCCCATTTCCAGAGTAGAAGTGACCTAAACCAGGTACTTTTAACCCTTTTTCTAGCAAAAACTCCTTTGGTAACCTGATGAAGCCTAGAAATCCCTTCTCAAAATGATGTTTTTTCCATAATTAAAGATTATGCTAAATTTTAGTTAGAGATTAGTAAAAATAAAGATTAATTTTCTTCTAAATCAAGTTCATGGACCTCCTGAGTCTATAGACCCTAAGTTAAGAACCTTTGCTATGAACGAGGGATCAGCAAGGTACTACCTGCAGGCCTAATCTGGCCCACCATCTGTTTTTGTACAGCTGGGGTTAAAAACAATTCTTAATTCACAATAATACAAAAACAAGTAATGGACCAGATTTGGCCCACTGGACATTGTTTGCTGACCCATCCTCTAAACAATAACAAGTATATTTTATCCTATTTTCCCCTATCCCTGTGGATTTAAAGGTTCTGCAGCTTATTAACCTATACAATCTTCTGGTTAAAGAATGTAACATCTTTGATGTCAGAGACTTATTTTTAATCTTGTTTTTGTATCTCCTGGGCCCAGCAATGCTCCTTGTATGTGACAGGACACTTAATAACTGATTGGTCAAATGAATAAGTGCAGGAGAAGGACAGGCAGTTGTTCCTTATGACACCATTTCCTGAAATATCCAGATAATTCCCTTTCTACACTTCAGCCCACACCCTCTTAGCGAGCTGACCCTAGCACATTACCTTCACAGGAAGGCAGCATCCCAGACCAACTTCCCGTGGCTCTGCATGCCAAGGAATCAGAGCCGTTGAGTTTCCATCCCTCGGGGCATTCAAACACACATCGAGTACCATAGAGAAAATTCCCATCACCATCACAGGTCATGTTAATCTCCTTAGGGACTTTCAAGGTAGAGCATTGTACCACTAGAAATGAAATTCAAAGAAAGAGCTGCATGAGGTTAAGAAAAGTCTATCAGGAAATAGTCAAGCTGGTTAAAATATATGCACTGAATTCCCTTCCGAAACTTCTCTGTTTCTAAACTAGCTGTCACATTTCTTTAAGATTATTCTGCAAATCATCTGATTAAACTAGTCTAGAATATGAAAAATAGTATATGATTACAAGTAACAATCTCTTAAAATTTACCTGTTTCAGACTAGAGTTCATAAAATATATGAATTTATATTTCCAGCATAAAACAATAAAGATCAAGGTTTTAATTTCTGTCTAGGTATTAAATGGCCCCCAAGAGCTGACCAACCCACCTAAGAACCCATGCTAATTTTTAATTAAAACTTTGGTTTATGTTTTAATCATCAAAGTTATAGGCTTTTGTTTCTTTGAAATAAACTATCTTAATTTCACTTTTACAAATAAAGGAAAATACTTTTGGAAAAAAAAGAAAGAACCTAAGCTCAGTGCTACCTTTACAGGTTGGCATTTGCTGCGTCCACTGCCCCTGGGCTGTGCACTCAAGTTGGGGTGATCCTTGCAACTCAAAGCCTTCCTCACAGCTGAAGCTACAGACTGACTGGTAAGTGAAGTTTCCAGTGGGGGACTGGGCACACATCACAGAGCCATTTTGGGGCTGACTCACAGCATCACATTTCACAACTGTAACACACACAAGCACATACAAACACACCATTACCATTAGCAGTTTGCTTGACTAATGCAATCATAGACTGACTGCTCGAGAAATAAAGTATGACCCTGGGCAGGTCACTTAATAACCCTGTTTGCCTCAGTTTCCTCATCTGTAAAATGAGCTGGAGAAGGAAATGACAAACCACTCCAGTGTCTTTACCAAGAAAACCCCAAATAGGGTCACAAAGAGTTAGTCACAACTGAACAGCAACAACATATATGATAGTTACATTTATGTCTTGATTTCCTGGCAGACGGTAAGCCTCTTAACTATAGGGATTGATCACAGGATCATAGATCTAAATCCAAAAAGGACCCAAGAAGCCATGGAAACCACCACCTGTGTTTTACAGATGAGGAAACAAAAGCCTTGCAAGAGAAGCTAGGTTTCTTGCTCAGGATTTCAAAGGTGGGGAAAGGGAATAAGCATTTATATAGAATGCTGGGCACTGTGCTAAGTGCTTAAGAAATATTATTTCATTTTGTCCTCACAACAACCTTGTGAAGTAGATGCTGTTATTATCCCCATTTTACAGTTGAGAAAACTGAGGCAAATGTTAATCGAGTTAGACATGGTCACACAGTTGGTAAGTGAGGCTGGATTTGAACTCAGACCTTCCTGATCCAAGTCTGGCACTCTTGAAACTGTACTACCTACATAGCTAGTTAGTGTATGATAAAGGATTCAAACTCAGGTCTTCATCTGACTTTGTCAGCTCAGATGGGCTGCTTGCTTCACTTCATGATATGAGTTATAAGTTTTTAGCAGCTCACTTCAGGCAAGAGAAAACTGCTGGCCTGGTGTGTTGTCATCTCAAAGGAGCGAAATTTGGTCCTACCTTCACAAGTTGGCATTTGCTGCGTCCACTGCCCCTGGGCCGTGCACTCAAGCTGGGATGATCCTTTAAGCTCAAAGCCTTCCTCACAGCTGAAGCTACAGACTGACTTGTAGGTGAAGTCTCCAGTGGGAGAATGGGCACACGTCACAGAGCCATTCTGGGGCTGGCTCACAGCATCGCATTTCATGGCTGTAACACACACAAGTGCATACAAACACACCATTACCATTAGCAGTTTGCTTGACTAATGCAATGACAGACTGACTGTTCAAGAAATAAAGTCCTGTGTTTTGGGGAGAAAAGCTTGTATTTTTTTTTCTTAAAAACTACCTTCACACGTGGGCTCCTCCATGTCCCATTCTCCTGTTAAGTTACACTGGAGTCTCTTGGATCCTTTCAACATAAATCCCTCCTCACAGGAGAACTCACAGCTGGAGCCACTTTGGAAACTTCCAGAAAGACTGGGAAGGCATTCCATGTGGCCTCTCTCTGGCCTGTTGGGCACTTTACACTGTATTGCTGATGAGAAACAAGTTAAATATTCAGTCAGGATTGCAAGGCAATATGGAAGTATTTGCACTTTGATGAGTGAACTCAGATCCATTCCATGAAAGACAAAGCTAATTCTAGATCATGGATCCTAGGGTTCAAACTAACAGACTTCAGAGATGGCCTAGGACTTGAGGTCACAGGTTCCCCCTCTCCCCTACCCCTTCATACTGTAGGCAGAGGAATGCAGACCCAGAGAGATTCAGTATTTGGGCCCAGGTCACACATGGAGTGAGTGGCAGGGCCAGTTTTCAACTAAGATTTTGTGTCTCCAAATCCAGGGTTCTTTGGGTACACCAGGCTATTTTATCAGGATTTTTGAGTAACTGGGGGAAGCTTATAGAACAAAGCAGCTGGATGCTGTGTACTAAAAAGCAGTCTGAAGATATAGCAGCATTTCAGTGCTAAATCTGCATTCTTTCCTCTCCTTGATCCCATGAGAGAAACAATTTTTATTTCTCCTCTACTCTTGCTTCATCCATTCAACAAGGTGGTTGTTCCTCTGATATGCTGGGAGGGCTTGGGATGGGGCGGGAGGGCTTTGGATAGTCAAAGGGAAGCACTGGAGATCTAGGGACCTGGAGAGACTAAGGGGAGGTGTTGGCAAGAGGGAGAGAAGAGCTCAGTATGGGAGGCGGGTGGCCCAAAGAGAACTTTTGCCTGCTTTGAAGTTTTGCCTAGGGCCCTGATTGTGGGCCTTCATGACTCTGAAACAAACACTTCTTTCTGGTCACCTCTGGCACTCCAGACACAAGTTTGCTAATTCTTACATGACTTGCTACGTCTCAGTGCCTCCTTTTTATTGGAGAAGATGTAAATATGCACTTAAGTGTTTACACTCAACATGTTTTTGAGTGTCTACTCTGTGCCTAGCACTGAGCTTTGTAAGATTTAAAATCAAGAGCTGGCCAGGATTATTTCCATCACATTAACGTTTCTGCCTCTTCCATCTTCAGCTTATATAAGACATTGTTCTTATTGGCCTATACCTGTCATGTTCTAAATAGGAACCAATCTTTTGATGTGTGCATCTAGTCAATAATGA
This sequence comes from Petaurus breviceps papuanus, assembly GCF_028583685.1. Lineage (NCBI taxonomy): Eukaryota > Metazoa > Chordata > Mammalia > Diprotodontia > Petauridae > Petaurus > Petaurus breviceps. Next base: position 22,959,687 of record NW_027185876.1, read on the forward strand.
GTGTAACCTGGGGCACAAGTTCATTTGAATAAGCTGCTCCTCAGTGGTGTCGAACAGTTATTCAACACTCTGTGCCTCTTGAGGGGAAATTGGTTAGATCTGCCTTACACATAGAGCTAATTAACTGGTTTAAACATAGAAGTGGGGTTCACATTGCCCATTGAATCTGAACTCAAAAGTTCAAGCAGGCTTCATCTCACAGCGTGACTTTTAAGGGATGCATTTCCATTCAGGGAAGAGAAAGGTTCAACCTGTCATGTTATAATGTTAAAAGATAGAAATTTGGTCCTACCTTCACAGGTTGGGAATTGCTTCGTCCACTGCCCCTGAGCCATGCACTCAAGCTGGGATGATCCTTTAAGCTCAAAGCCTTCTTCACAGCTGAAACTACAGACTGACTGGTAGGTAAAGTCCCCAGTGGGGGGATGGACACACTTGACAAAGCCATCATGGGGCTGGCTGGGAGCATTACATTTCACCACTGAAACACACAGAAAAGCAAACACACGTCATTCCCATTAACCATCTCCTTGGCCCCTTTAGCAATACATAATAGAACCAACCCTTTAAATTGCCTCTTGTTATTAAGACATCCTACCTTGACACATTGGTTTCTCCATGTCCCACTTCCCAGATGAGCTACAATGAAGATTCTTGGATCCCTTTAGCTCAAATCCTGATTCACAGTTGAACACACAGGTTGTATTCCATGGAAAGATTCCAGAACTTTGGGAGCAACTCACGGATCCATGAGCAGGACTTGTCAGTGCATCACACTCCACCACTAGAAATTAGAAATGAGACCATGAATTGGACAGAAGAACAACATAGTTATTCTGTGTAGGACTTGGATAGTCCTCCAAGTCCCTAAAATAAGAGTCTTGAGGACAGTACACCAAACCTCTCATATGTGATTTCCATCTTATCAGAGAAAGTCAATTTCTGATTATTTACATTGAGAATTATCTACTAAAAGTCTCTGTACTTTGCTAACATAAAGTGAATTTTCATTTTTTCAAGCCCAAATTGAACTATAAGAAAAGGAACTCTAAGCCAAATTCAAATTCTCCCTAGTGCAAACCAACAAATGTGTAGAAATATTGTCTGACTTTGCTTTTAAGCTACAGTTTTATATCAGTCTAAAGGTGAAATATTTTGTTCCCAGTATTGAGGAGTAAGTTGGGTAGGTAAGAAAAGAGGTGACTGGAGAAGAAGCATTCTTTCATTTCTGTTATTGTCCCAAGTCTTCTAAATCTCAACAACATTGGGATCATTCCTATTCAAACAGAATACAATACATCCGTGAAAGCCAAAGATCTATGATACATTAGTGTGATTCTTGAGTTGACTGTATATATTGGAAGACAGAATGAGTTATGTTCTATGATAGCTTCTCAAATCATCTAATATAAGTTAGATAAGAAGCAGGGATGAACTTTCTATACTGAAGAAAAGTGAAATACCTTCACAAGTAGGGCTAGGTCCGCTCCATTTTCCAGAAGAAGTACACTGCACGGAGTTAGCATTGGTGGGGATGTAGCCTTCTTCACAACTGACAGCGCAGGAAGAATTGAAATGGCCCACTGGATGACTGCAAACCAGGACACCATGTTCGGGATTGGCCTGAGATTCACAGGTCACAGCTATGAGAGAAAACAAAATCAGCCTGACTCGTGCCTCATTTTGGTGTAAGACGGAAAGTGCTATGATGGAGACCATACTCCAAAGACGGGGTGGAGGATGAGGTGAGGTTGAAATAATGGAGCAAATGGATTAGGCAGAATAGGTCTTACCATGCTCACACTGGGACCCAGTGAACCCTGGATAGCACTGGCAAGTAAAGTTGTTGATGGTCTCCACACACTCCCCATGGCCATTGCAGGAATTGCTGGTACAGGAAGCTGAAACCAAAAGGATCGTCACTCACTGCTGTCGCTACTACTCCTTCATATGAATCATCAGGATGCTTGCTAAAGGAGGGCTATTAAGAAGACCCAAATTGTATTGGCCTTTTGGGCTTTTGATTTTAGCTTAAGGGCCTGTCAAGAAGGCAGGCTGACATTGTTTAGGTTCACCTTTCCCGAATCTCATTTTTAATATATTTCAGACCAAAAATCATATCAGGTGGTGTTTACTTTTGTAATCACAATACCATTTTGCAAATGGGAGGTACCATATTTCCTCATTGTCTCTGAACATTGATACCCAGTACTTCAGACACACACAAAATATCTCGGCCTTAGTGACCACAACTACACACACACACACACACACACACACACACACACACACACACACACACAC
>NW_027185876.1:22962000-23017019 GCF_028583685.1 Petaurus breviceps papuanus
CACACACACACACACACACACACACACACACACACACACACACACACTTTGGTAATGACAGTGATAATAATTACAATAACAATGATGATGATGACAGGAGCTTGCATTGCTATAGTGCATTAAGGTTTGCAAAGATCAAATATAATCTCATTTTATCCTCACAACAAACCTGAGAAGTGCTATGACTGTAGGTGCTATTATTATCCCCATTTTTCAAATGAGGAGACAAAGGATGAGAGAAGTGACTTGCCCAGGGTCAAATAGCTAGGAAGTGCCTGAAGCCATATTTGAATTCAGGTCTTCTTGATTACCAGGTCCAGCACCACCTCGTTAGTAATGATCAATAACTATGCTGAAGCTTAGAGTTACAAGTAGATTTACATACATGATCCCATTCTTTCAGCATAGGAAACTTTCGAGGTAGGTACTTCAGGATCAAATGAAATGATATTTGTAAAGCACTTTGCAAACCTTAAAACTATTCAACAATTTTTATAGTTATTACTCAAGCATTACTTTCATTCATTCCACTATCATCACTTCCTGCTAATTCATCATGCACCGTACCTGTGTAACACAAGGCCAGCTTCTCTTTTGTGCACCTCTCATCATTCCACATGCCCGAGGCTTTTTTCCTCTTGATATAGATCTCCACACAGTCCTCATTATTTTGCTTATTATTGGGTTCATTAGGAGCCCAGTTCATGGCCTCTTTGGTCAGTGGCTTCTGTGTTCCCACCCAGGTCCAGACACCATTGATTTTTCTGATTCCAATCCAGTAGTAACTTGGGGAGAAGCTTAGTGTTCTGTTCAGATACTCAATTTCATTCTTGTTTTGAATGGCAACCAGGTCTGTGTACCTTTCCTGACAATATTTCCTTGCCTGTTCATAAGTCATATTCACTTCAGAAGAGGCGTACAACCAAGCATCAATCCCTTCAAACTGAAGAAATGCTGGAAAAGGGAAAGGTACAGTTTTATTCTGTGAGTATGCTCTTCTTTTGACGATTTTTTTTCTAGTTTTATGCATTTGTTTGGTTTTTTGGCCTTGAAATAATACCCATATGGTTGGACAATCTCAGTAATCAATATGGAATTTTTCTGGGGACTTTGAGTGACCTGAATTTTGTCACCCTTCTAGGAGTGGGAAAGAGATTAGAATACACCTCTTATTCCTGGAAACTCTGCTCAGTGCCCTGACACCAGGCAATTTTTCTCAGCTTCCCACTGTAATATCATTTGATCTAATATCACATTTTCCTAAAACCAATTAATGACATTACATAGGAAGGACATCCCTATGCAAAAGGAGGTTTTTATCCTGTTTTAATAAGTAATAACAGTTTTCTGAAACAAATATGATCTTACCAAAAATGAGACCAAGTAGAAATGACAAGACAGTCATCATTGTGGAAACCATTCTTTTCCTCACAGTATTAACACTGGAACAAATTCTCTGGGAGAAAAAAAAAAGAAGAGGATTCATTTTTAAATGAAATTGACATTTAAAAATCGCTTTAAGACTTCTAACATGATTTACATATGTAATCCCATTTTCTTCTCACAGCAACCCTCGTAGGGATGGATTCTATTATTATCACTATTTTATGCTTGAGGAAACTGAGGCTCCCGGAGGCTTGTCTAGGGTCATACGACTAATAAGTATCCAAGGAAGGGTTCCAACTCAACCTGATTCTAGGTCCACTACCTCATGCTATCTCATTATTTTTAATATTATAAAGTGATCACCCAGAAACACCTGGCTGTGTAACCAAATTACTTAAACCCAATTGCTTTAAAAAAATATATTATAAAATAATTATGCCTGTTGAAAATATGATAAGATATTGACTCTAAAGAACTGCCAAACCATGAGATTGATAAATGTTGTTTTACATAATATTCTTCAAAAACAAAGCCTTAAATCCTCAAACAAGCTAGCAAAAGTTGGATTCTTGATTTACATCAAGCACCAGAGAGAAAGCTGAACTTTTAGCCAGTCTGAAAATTATGTAAATCCACCTGGGAGAAGTTGGCTGAATTCTTCTCCATCTGGAATCTCAGTCCTATAATGAATCCTGATCAGGATTTAGTCAATAGTCAATTATACTTACAGTTCCTCGACCTGGTAATCTGTTCTCCTGATTTCCTCGAGTACAGCCTCGATGTTCACACTGCTCTTTCACACTCTGGGTCTAGTCTGTCAAGAACTGCAGCACACCCTGGGCTTCTGAGTCCTTTTAAAGACGGCACTTCCTATGGAATTCCATGACCGAATGGCTGAATAATAGGAGGATGTCTCTAAGTTAGAAAGTGGGGAATTTCCCAAGAAGGAAAGATTCCGGGGGGGGGAATGTCCACAATGTTACAAATCCTGTGCTGATAATAAACTCCTTCCTCAAAGTTTGCCACCCCGTCTTGCATTCTACCATCCCTTTGATACATTTTACATATTCTATGATTTGCTAAAGTCTAATAAGTAAGTTCCAGGATTAGAATAACACACAGCCACTCTTCCTAAACACAGGGCAATATAGACTAGTTTGGGACTGATGAATGGAACTGACCAGCTGAGATTTTCAAATCAGCAGCTGGCTCTACTTTGCCAGCATAATCCATTTTCCTTTGTCCACCTCATCAACTCAATGGTTTTTAAGGAGCAGTGTCTTTCTGAGAACCCTAAGTGCATATCTAGCGGATGTGTCTATAGACAAGCACTAAAGTGGACAACTAAAAATAATACCCTTTTATTACATGTTTATAATAAAGGCAAGTGCAAAAAATTTTACAAAACAGAAGAAAGCATCAAAAAGTGACCCATGTCCAGACTCTTACAAGCATTATACATCTAAACATACTTATAGGTACTCTCCATTTCTGATCTCATTTTCAACATCTTAACACATGGTAACAGCCTGCATTTACACTACTCTTTAAGGTTTGCAAAGAACTTTATCTGTATATTTTAACTAGATCCTCACAATAACCCAGTAAGGGAGTTACCACAGGTATTAATTATCCCTATCTTACAGATGAGGAAACTGATTCTCAGAGAGATAGAATGGCTTGTTCATGGTCACATAGTTTAAAAAAATGCTAGAAGTGGGATTCAAAACCTGGTCTCTACTGCTGTCAGGTCCTGGGTTAGTTCTACTATCCCACCTATTTTTTTTAAGTTTATGTTTTAATTTATGGCATAAAACAAGCATTTCCGTAACGTAGTACAATTTTTTTAAAAGACTGCAAATAACTGCAAATCTACTATGCACAATTTGCCATTCCTTTCAAATATACAACAAAATTATCATGTTAATTTCTGTTTTTTCTTCCCTCCCCCCCCGAAATGGCTACCATTAAACACAAATATATATAATGTATATATATATACACATATATATGTAAAATTATTCTATACATACTTCTATTTGTCAGTTCTTTCTCTGGATACAGATAGCATTTTTCTTCATACGTCCTTTATAGTAAATTAGGTATTCATAGTAGCCAGCATATCTTATTCACTCAAAAATCATTCTTAAAGCTATATTGCTTTTACTGTATACAATGTTCTCTTGGTTCTACTTATTTTGCTCTTCGTTATTTCACACAAGTCTTTCCATGTTATTCTAAAATCATTGAGCTCATCATTTTATAGTACAGTAGTACTCCTTTACAATCACATACCACCATCATTAGCCATTCCCCCATTGATGGGCGTCCCTGTAATTTCCAGTTCTTTGCCACCACAAAGAGAACGGCCATAAACATTTTCTATCTTTATAATGCGTAGATGTCTATTGTTGCATCCCTAACTTAGACAATACAAGTACAGGGAGCTATAAGAGGGCTATGTTCAGAGCTCAGTGATTAAATCAGGAATGGTTTCGCAAGATCTCAGGGGTTTTTCCTGGTCCCTGGGCTAGATGACCCTATGGGAAAAAGTAGTGGTTATGAAGTGAGAGGGTCTTGGTTCAAATCCTGGTTCTGCCACTTACTACCTATAGTATTTGATATCTCTGAGCCTCATTTTCCTTATCTGTAAGACTTGGGATTGGATTAGATGTACTCTGCGTTCTCTTCTAGCCCTTAATCTATGATCCTATGAACCTATATGACCTTCAAAAACTTCTTATCCTCTCTGGTCCTCCTGTTCTCATCTATAAAAGTAGGAAGTGAGACTAGCTGGCCTTTGAACTCCTTTCTGCAAACCTATGAATGATCCTATGACACTTTTTGTAATGAGGGATCCTTAAAGTATCAGCTGCATTAGCTACTAGGTTACAGCAGGGGGCACCATGGTGCAGCAGGGGCTACAATGGATAGAAAGTAACTCGTGGGGAGAAGTGAAAAGAAAAAGGAATTTTAAGGGTAAGAGATTGTATACATAGAGATCGTGAATCATTCAGGGATGACTTTTATAAGGATTTGGATTTAGTATTAGATGTTGTTGCCCTATTTGCCAGGATAGATGCTGCTTGAACCCATAAATCACCTATTCAAAGCTTATGTTTATCAAAAGGAAGGAAAGTGATCATTAAATATGACCAAAATCTAAGTTCAGAAGAGTTCCCGGAACCAGCAGGTCACCTTGCATCAAATCGCCACCAATGCCTAGCTTAAATTAGTAGAAAATCTGGAATGGGATGAATTGTTCCCTTTGACTTTCCTATGTAATATTAACTCCCAGTTGTTTTGGTGTTTCTGCTCATTCCTTCAAAGGAAGGTGAAAATGACCCCCCCCCCCATCAATGAGAATATTTAGCTTCAAGCCTCAATCCATTGTCGTTTCTCAGGTAATGCCTGGAATTTATTTTTCTGTTTACATGTCTTATTCTTCAGTAGAATGTAAGCTCCTTGAAGGCAGGGACTGTTTTTCATTTTGTCTTTGTATACCTAGAGTCTGGCAGGGGTGGTAATTCAGTAAATGTTTGTTTGCATAGAGGTAAGAAATAGACAAATAGACTTGTAATTTCATTCACCCATGTTGAGAAAACTTCTGTCAATGTAGTTCAGCACCTTGTCTGCAACCTATACAGTCGTGGCGTACATAGGATTTAAATGCCCTACCTAGGATCATACAGCCAGGATGTGTCTGTTATAGGAATGTAAATTTTTAAGATCTTCCTTGCCCCTAGGTTAAGTGCACTAGGAGGCTTGTTTTTCAGGAGATACTTTGTGATTGGGCAGTGGGTCAAGAAGGTTGTTACATTCTCTGAGCCAGGAGAAGACTATATAAGCTCTGATGGGGGGGCTTTTCTTTGGGGCTCACTTTGAGAAGTGTTGTGTGATTTGACCAGATGAGACTCTGGGCGGCCGTTGAGAGCCCCCCAGCTTTGAAAACCCAGATGTTGATGCTTCCCTCTCTGGTAACTGTGATTAGGTATGGATGTAATTGTTGGACAGTTTGGAAGCCTGTCTGCTGAAATGTTTCTCTGTCTTGTAACCTCTGTATACTCTGAAGTTTGGGGTGCTGACTTTTTTCTCCTGAACTAGGTAAATGATATATGTTTGATTGATTAAAGCAAGATTGTTAACCCATTTTGAGTTGCTTTCCTTTAGAAAAGCAGATCTAAGAACCTGTGTTGGCATCCACCATGGGTATGCAGGGGTGCTTGCCACTACAGTGTCATTGGTAGGACTTGAACTCAGGTCTTTTTGACTTTGAGGCTCTAGACACTATGCCAGCCTGTCTTTTATTTACATATGAAATAGGTAAATTTGTTGTTCATTTGTTTCAGTTGTGTCCAATTCTTCATGTCACCCACCATTTGGCATTTTCTTGGCAAAGCTACTGGAGTAGTTTGTCATTTCCTTCTTCAACTTATTTTATAGATAAGGCAACTGAGGCAAACAGGGTTAAGTGACTTGCCCAGGGTCACACAGCTAATACATGTCTGAGGCTAGATTTGAATTTACAATGATGAGTCTTCCTGACTCCACGACCAGCACTCTATCCACTGGGCCACCTAGCTGCCCATAAAATATGTAAATATATACATACACACACATACACATATACATATACATGCACACATATGTGTGTTTAATGGAAAGATTGCCCAGTGAGGGCCTGGCTTTCCCAACATCCAGTGTAGATTGGCACCAGGCAGACCAGACGATGTATTCTCAAAGAACTGGGCCTTCATTATCCAGACCCCAGTTACATATATGCATATGTTGTTTCCTCTAATAGAATACAAAGTCTTTGGTGGCAGAGACAGCTTCATTTCTTACTTTGTAGCTCCAGTATATGGCACATGCCTGACATACAGTAGATGCTTATCTAAGTGCCTGCTCATTGATTGTTACAGGAATGAATAAATGAATGTGATGATACCAGGGACCTTCTCTAACCATATTTCTGCTAATAGTGATACCTTTGGAGTTTGTGTTCATCACTTTTTGCTACTGGTGAAAGTAGCACTGTCACTTGTGCCTTCTGATGGCTCACTGTCTCTTAGGGAAAATCAGTGTTTTGAATCTTCACAATGGTATATAATAGGAAATGAATTCTTTTTCCAGCAAAAAAAAGAAATTACAAGGAAAATGTCACACAAAAAGTGAAGTGGGCTGCCATTCACTCATCATGTGGCATGTATAGTCTCTTCATCTCTACTCCTATAAAACTCTGGAATTTCCCCCAATACTCTTTTTTTAAGCTTCCTTGTGATTCTCAGTCTCACCATTTTAATGATCTTCCTTTTTTTCTCCCTGGCAGACCCTTATCTTGAGACTTCCTCCTTATGTTTCGGCTCTACCAGACTGCATAAAGTAATGGATACTTCTACAGTATAGGAGTAAATTCCCAGAACGGAAGGTGTTTCCACATAAGGAAGGTTGTTTAATTTACAGGGCTCTTCCTGAATGCTTCCAGACTGTCGTCTTTGAGGGGGGAAAAATCCCTGTAGCTGAGAACAGTCCCCCGTTTGTTTTCCTTGGCTGTTTTTGCTGCCTGTTTTTCAGGCCAGAGAGCCGCTCCTCCTGGTCTATTATTATCTCATTTTTAGATGTTGCATGAGAAAAAAAATAAATCTTTCCCGTTAAGTTACTTTTAACCCTACTGTGTTTTCAATTAATCACAAAGAAAACAAGTAATTTAAAGAAGGCTCTAAAGAAAGAAAGGCAGCCCAACTGTAAGTGGTAGGGGTAAGTATAAGGAGCAAAAGTCAACTTTTGTAAGCCTCAATGTGAGTGAGAAGGATGATTATGGTCATCCTGGGTATTTGCTTCTGTTTGATCATATAATCGCTATTTGAATTCAGGAGCTCATCACTCCTCCCCAGACTATTCAATGGCTTCCTTATTAGTCTCTCCGCCTCCATTTTCTCTCTTCTCCAATCCACACAGTTGCCAAATTAATGTTCTTAAAATACAGAACCAACTGTGTCAGCCCTATACTCAAAAATTTTCAGTGATTCTCTTTCGTCTCTAGTATATAATACAAACTTCCCAGCAAAATGTTTAAAGTCCTCTATAATTTGACTCCCATTCACCTTTCCAAACTTATTTCTGATTATTCACCTTCATGTTAGTCTTCTTTTTAGGCCATTAGTTATTCCCTGCACACAGAATTCCATCTCCCACTTTCATGCCTTTGTACAAATGGTCCTCCAAGTTCAGAATGTTCTCTATCATCACCTCTACCTCACAGAAACCTTAGCTTCCTTTCAGATAGAGCTCAGGTACCACCTTCTTTATTATTAGTGCTTTTTCCTTTCTGCAAATACTTGGTATTAAGTTGGATCAATTACATCACATCTCTCTTGGTAAATATTTTACCTTTGATCTCTGGTCCAGAGATTTCTATCAAAGGTCCTGCTTACTTGGTCATTCTCTAGAATGAAGCTTTATTAATATATATATACATATATATATATATAAATTAGTATATTAATATTGTGTAATATTAATGGGATTTAAGATCTTCCCTGCCCATTAAGAGAAGCTTGCTTAGAGAAGGCTTGCTTTTTGGAAAGCTTTCACACCTTTTACTAATTTCTAATTAGGCACTGAGTCTTGAAGGTTTCGATGCCTTCTGACTCTGAGAAGTGTATATATATTCTGAGTTGGTATTTTGCTTTGGGGGTTCACTTATGAGAAGGATCTTGTTGTTCCCTGGTCGAGATGCTGATTGGCCATATGTTCAGAGTTCCCCATCTGCTCAGATCTAAAGGCTCTCTTGATCTAGGGATGTATGTAAAGTGTATAGTTGATTCAGGCAGTCAGAGCCCTGTCTGTTGGTCTTTATTTCTCTGCTTATATTTTCTCTGAAGTTGCTCACTTTTCCCCTGAACTAGCCAATGTAATTTTAAAAAAAGATTGTTGACCCCTTAAACAGCTATCTTGACTAGTAAAGCAGATCTAAGAACCTGTGCTAGCTGTCATCCTGGGTATGCCAGTGTGGTTGCTGTGACATATTGGTATAAAACTATGCAGCTAGATGATAATAATAATAATAATAGTAGCTAACATTTATATAGTGCTTACTATGAACCAGGCACGGTGCTAAGCACTTTAAAATTATTATCTTACTTAATCCCTACAACAACCCTGGGAGGTCAGTGTTATTATTATCTGCATTTTATAGATGAGGAAACTGGGGCAAACAGAGGTTAAGTGATTTGCCCAGAGTCACAAGCTATTAGTCCAGATACTTGTAGCTGGTACATTTTTTTTTTCTAGTAAAACAAGTGTATTAATCAAGGTCTTAGTGACAGTAGTGAAAGCTGCTTTTACCAGCAAGATCCAACTCTTTTAATGAATACTCCCTTCGCCCCCTACATATAACTACATTGCAAGGGAATGTCCAGACACAAATCATATATAGACATACTCAGTCTTATGAGATTCAGTGGCTTAACACAATTTTGGTGTATTCATCTGTCTCTAGCAAGGTGGAATAATAAGGCAGCAGGACATAGTAAATAGAACCTTAAATTTGTAGCCAGGAAAACCTGGGTTCAAAACCTGCCTCTAACAACTTTACTAGCTGTATATTCATGGGCAAATCACTTAACCTCTCAAAACCTCTGATACTCTGTCTCTAATGAAGGATAACCAGCCACCCAAAGTGAGTATGATACTTGTAGTAACGGGTTCATAGCGTTGACAATATAGAGAAAAAGCACTTTTCAAAATGTAAAGTGCTATATAAAGTTCAAGGGGCCACATATGTCCTTCTAAGTCCTCAAGTGTGGCCAGTCAAAGGGCCATATGTGGCCTAGAGGTCACAGGTTCCCCACTCCTGGAGTAGTCCATATGATCTTGAAAGTAGAGCTGAGTTGAAAGCATTAAAGTGCCCTAAATAAGCCTGAAAGATTGCTCAATCCCTCCTCCATTTGAATACTGATCCTCTATTTTCCACTGGAAAATCCGGGCCAAAAGGCTTATCCCTCTTGTTCTCTCTGTATCTTTAATGCTGTTGTTCACTTTTTCCCATTGATCACCTTTTCTCTCTAGGTTTTTAAGACACTTCTGTCTCCTGTCCTCCTACCTGATTGACTGCTCTTTAGTTTCCTTTGCTGGATTTAAATTCATATCTGTCAACTAATTATAGGTGTCTTTTCCCCGAGGCTCTCTCCTGGGTCCTATTCTCTTCTCCCTGTACTATTTCACTTGGTGACTTTGTCATCTATGGCAGATTCTATAACCTCTTTCCTGATTTCCAGTCCTGTATCTCCATCTGCCTATTGGCCATCTCAGACTGGATGTCCTGTAGCCGCCACAAACTCAACTTGTCCAAAACCAAACTTGTTATCTTCTCCCTCCCTACTCCTAGCCCTCCTCTCTTCCATCCTCCTAGTCACTCAGGCTAGAAATCTAGGTGTCGTTCTCAACTCCGCACTCTTTCTCACACCCCCACCCACTCATATCCAATCTAAAGGCAAGTCTTGTTGATTCTACTTTCTTAACATCTGTCCCATATGTCCCCATTGTGACCTCTGACAGTACTCCTACCCTAGTGTAGGACCTTAGCACCCCATGGCTAGACCATTGCAGATGTTATAAACAATAGTTACCTGGCAGCTATCTGAAGAGTGGGGAAGGAGAGAATGATAGTCTGCTGGTTAGTCTCCCTGTCCCAAGTGTCTCCCTTCTACTCAGCTGTCCAATTGGTCTTCCCAAAGAACAGATCTGACCATGTCAACCCCCTTATCCAATAAACTTCAGTGGCTTCCTATTATCACCAGGAACAAACATAAAATTCTTTTTAGCCTTTAAAGTCTTTCATAACCTGGACCCCTACTACCATTCCTGTCTTAAACCTTGCTCCTTTCTACACATTCATTGGTCCAGTGACAATGGCTTCTTTGCTGTTTCTAACATAAAACACTCACTCTGTCTCCCATCTCTGTACATTTTCACTGACTGTCCCCCATAACTGGAACACTCTACCTCCTATATTCTGCTTCCCAGCTTCTCTGACTTCCTGCAAGTTTCTGCTAAAATCCCACCTTATGCAAGAAGCCTTTCCCAAGCCCTGTAGGACTGGTGTCTCCCCCCCCTTTTCAGATTATTGCCAATTTATCCTGTATATATCTTGTTTGTATATAGTTGTTTTCATATTGTCTCTCTCATATGGAGCCCTTTGAGAGAATGGGCTATTTTTATCCCTTTTTTGTATTCCCAGCACTTAGTGAAGTACCTGATACATGGTAGGTGATTAATAAATGCTTATTGACTTGCCTTGACTTATTCTTGCCCTGATGAAGAGTTGTTGGGGTAGCACTCGCTAGGTGGCTGCCTACCCTGCCTACCCTAGTCTTGGCAATGCCTGAAAGTAATAAATGTAAATTTATTACTGCTCTCTTTACCCAGTTAGTCTAAATTGATGCCATTTCTACATATATGATCAAAGGGTTTTTAGTCTGGTCCAAGTCTCTTAATTTATATATTGATGAAGAAACAGAAGCCTCAAGAGACTGTGAGTTGCCTAGTAATTATTAATACAATGGGATCTGATTCCAGGATTATAAACCAGGGCACTTTCTACTGCATTGTGTTGACTCCCTTAACAAGAATTATGGGTGTTGAAGGAGAAAGGACTGCACTTGGAGCCAATTCCTGGTTTGTGTGACAGTGAGTGAGTCATTCACCTCTCCTAAGCCTTTTTCCACATTTGTAAAATAGGGGTGTTGAAATAGATGGTCTTAAAAGCTTCAGGATCTAACATTCAGTAATTCCAAGGGGAACAGATGGGCAAAATATAATTCCTCACCTCTCTTTAGCCTGAACATGAGATATGTAAAACTTGCTTTTGTTTTAAATTTTATTGGGAGCTTGTCTGTGGATTTGATCTGAAGATAATGTCCCAAACATCACATAACAGTGATGGGGAAACATCTGTTCTAATTAAGAGAAAGGATTTCTCTCATCTGACTCATCTAAGATTTCCCGAATTATGAGATGAATATCCTGATTTTTCTGAGGCACCTCTTGGGAATCATCTTAGATTAATTCTCATATTGTTCTACCTAAATCAGATTATTACTAACTCTTCCATTCCTCCTCTTCTAAAGACAATAAAGTGGGAGGAGAAAACAGGAAATGCACGAGCCACCTAGCAAGATGCCTCAAACTGTCACACGAAGATCATATCCCTTGTTCAAGAAGAAAACTAGATTGCCGATATCTAGGCTAAGCAAGTCCTAATGGGTAAGAGAAATTCTACCTTGTATCTAACACGGATATTAAGGCTGGTTTTCAAAATAGATGAGCAGCTAGAAATCAGAACCTCTGGCCTCACTGTAAAAGGTTAATTCAATTCCATTCAACAAAATTTTTTGTACCTAGTATATACAAGATGCTGAGTACTAGGGAAACACACACACACCCCAACAAAATAATCCCAATTCTCAAAGAAGTTCACATTCAACATATACATAGATATGTATAATAGCAAGTAATTTGAGGAAGGAAAGAATACTAGCAACTGGGAAATAAGAGAAGACTTTGTAGGGAAGAATGATCCTTGAAAGAAGATAAGAATTTTGAGAGGCAGAGATGAAGGAATGAATTCCAGGATGGCCCAAATGAATGAAGGTAGAAATCAAATGCTTAGTGTGGGGACCAAACCATACATGTTAGTTGGAACATAGATTAAATGAAGTGAAGTAATATGAAATAAGGTAAGAGAAGTAAGTTGAATCCTTGAATGCCAAGCTAAACATATAGTTTATCTTGAAAGGAATGAGAAGCCACTAAAGACTTTTGAGTAGGGAACTGAGCTAGTCAGACCTGTATCCTAGGAAGCTAATTTTGACAGTTAAGTAGGCAAAGAGTTAGGGAAGGAAAACAATGGAGACAAGCATCGAAATTAGGAGGCTATTATAAGTGATTATTATAAGAGGTCATAAGTGACTGAATTAGGATGGTGGCCATATGTAAGGCGATAAGAGGATGAATGTGAAAGTGGTTGTGAAGGCAAAAATAATAAGAGCCGACAACTGACTGAATAGTGGGGAAGAGGAGAGTAATAGAGAGGGGGAAATCAAGTATAACACCTCCTCCAGGAATATTTCTCCATCTTCCACTTTCCTTAGTAGACTGTCTAGGGAGCAGCTGACTAATACTATCAGTATTCAAAGGGTAACCTTGAAGAGTTGGATTTCTAGTACTATCACCCATGAGCCCCCACCAGTGTGCCTTCAACTAACAATCAGTCAGACTTAGTTTTTTGGCAAATAATTTTGCTAAAATGGTATTGCAAGAACATTAGTTACAAAAACATTTCTCCTCAAATGTCCAGAGAACACTCTCTGCTAAATACACACAGGGTCCATAAGGAGAGCAGGCACATATTTAAATTACAAAGGTGACTAGGCAAAAAAAAAATGTAGCGAAAGTAATTCACAGATCTTGGTTATTGGGAGTCCTTTTATCCCTTCTGAGAGACTTCATGAAATTCCCCTTATGTATAGCTCTGCTGGATTCCAAAGATTTATGCTTTTGTAGAATTCAGTCAGCTTTTCTCTACAATAAGGAGTTAAATTCCTTGAAGCTACCTTTCCTCAGGTGACAATAGCTCCCAGCTATGTTGTCTCCTATTGTCCATTTTCTCTGATCTCAACTATATGCATAGTCTAGTATGGATCTAGTGTCTGCAATGACATAGTCCGAAATGACAATTTCTATGTCAGAGGTGGGGAACAGATCTTGTTAAATCAATGCAATTGTTCTTCCACTAAACTGGCTTACTGTATGACTTGATATGGGCTTGCTATTATATACACCAAGAACTATGACAATCTTCCAAACCAGTTATAGAAATTTTCCTCAGTGTCATCATCTTTCATTCAGTATAACCCTCTCAAATTGATTTAAGACTTCTTAAAACCCAGTTTACACTTTGTCCTAATTGATCTATTCAATTGAGATGTCTGAGCCTTTTGTTATTATGTTAGTTAGGTTGGGAGATGGAAGTCCACCCTTAAACTAAAATGACTGAAGCTTTGAACTTGTGTGACTGATAGGGTGGTGGTACTCTCTACAGAAATAGAGAAGTTTGGAGGAGGGGTGTATTTAGAGAGCATAATGGGAACAAAATTTCCTAGGGCTTTACTTCATGGTCTGGGTTAGCTTTTCCCAAGGATCTATCCAGGGGTAGGGAACCTGCAGCCTTGAGGTCACATGTGGTCCTTTAGGTCCTCAAGTGCAGCCCTTTGACTGAATCCAAACTTCACAGAACAAATCCTTTTATTAAGGGTATTGAATATCCTTCCTCTGCTATGGCTAAATAAATCTCCTTTTTTTGTTAACTGTTAGATCTTCCACAATTTCAATTTGTTTCAAAATTGAATCTGAGGTAACACATTAGCCTGGTATACCCTTCCAGCCCTCCTTTTCTCTCCTCTTTTTCTACCTCTCCTGATCCTTGTCTTGCCCCCTTTTTTGTCCTCTCTCCCATTCTGCTTGCCTTAATAAAAACAATATAACTATCTCACAAACCAATTGACAGGGCCGCTATCATTCTAAATGATATCACAGGCATCAAAAGAACATTTTGACATTTTTGAGAGGTAATTAACAATTTCAGATAGTTATAAAAAGAGCTGCATCTTCCCTTGACCTGTTTCTCTGCCTTCCCCCTCCTCCTCCTGCTTTTCAGCCTTAACAAAGTCTTATCCCTAAGCCCTCTGATCGATCTATAGACTTCCATTAAGTGCTAGTGCTCTCAGATTAACTATGAATACTACTACCCTGCTGCAGTTTGGTTCCAGCTCTGCCCCCTGACTTGGGGTGTGACCTCACAAAAAGCACCTCATCTCTCTAGGTCTCCATTTCCTCATCTGTAAAAATAAGTAATGAATGACCTTTAAGGTCATTTTATCTTTTAGCTCCTGAGACAGAAAGAGAGAGAGAGAGAGAGAGAGAAAGAGAGAGAGAAAGAGAGAGAGAGAGAGAGAGAGAGAGAGAGAGAGAGAGAGAGAGAGAGAGAGAGAGAGAGAGAGAGTGTGTTGTGTGTGTGTTGAACAACAGATAACGGAAGGAAATTTCCTCCTCTAATTTCAAGATAGAATTTCCTTGCTTTATGGGTGTTGGCTTAACTTTTGACCTTTAGTGATTCCTTCAGCTATTAAAGAATGTTATTTTTGAATGGGAGCCCAATTTTTAAATCTCACAAATTTCCCCCAGTGAATATTACAGGAATACTGGGATCATTGTCACAAAGTGAACAGAGTGTCATCACTTATTATATTAGATAAAGAGAAAGGAAGAGGTGAATAATGTCTCTTTTTAAAAAAAATCCAGAATTTATCTCTAAGCATTAAAAAAAAAAAAGCTCCAGCCAGTCTGTCTAGGTGATAGAAAGTCCAGGCTATCTTTTATCTCTGGTTCTACTGCCTGGAATACTTTTTTTTAATCATTTAAGTGATCTCAGATTGAATCATGAAAAGGAAATGCTTTCCCTAATCTAAAAGACTATTCCCATACATACATTAAAATGGAGAACTGCAGCAAATATCTGAATAATTCAGGCCAAAGGTATCCCTTTCCCCCCTGAAATATCCAGATGACTGAGGGAAAAGGTTTTTATTTAATTTAGCCAGATAATTCTCTTAGTACTTCACTTTGGCTGGTATAGATACCAGTAAATTCTTTTCTTGTTGTAAGCTTCCTTTTGATTTTATATCTGGCCTTTCAGAGGTAGTAGACCAATGTTTAGTGACTGTTATTACAGTCAGGTAATAAGGACAGTACATGGGGCCTACAAGCAGTAACTGTTGAAACTAGATCTGGTGAGGGCACCCCTGTCTCTCCCATTCTGAAACTGCTGGGAGACAGTATATCAAGATAGGGAAAACCCAGGCTTCTGAGTTTCAGTTGGCTTGTCATACTCTCATATCCATGGACTTGATTTATGTTGAAAAGAAGAAAAGCAAGAAAAGCCAATGAATGTGCCTCATGACAGAGTAATGCTATGAAGTATTGACACATCTGGTTACCCATGTGACCCACTGTGGGTGAGGGGGAGGGTGGGGAAGGGCTGTGCTTGACAGTGTGCAGGTGCATGCCTGGGGAAAGCCCTATACAGTGGACTTTGCCAGGGGTTCTTAACCTTTTTATTGTCGTAGACCAGTTGGGAAGTCTAGTAAAAACAGATGCTCACTGTTTCTCAGAATGTTTTTAAATGCATAAAATAAAATAGGATTACAACAGAAGCCAATTATACTGAAATGCAATTATAATTTTTTTAAAGACAAGTTCACTGTAACCGTAGGGGATCTGCTGGAGTTAATAGTAGGTTGGGTCAATAGCTGTAGGAAATTAAAAGAGTAGTCAGAAGGAGAATCACATCCAGGTGACTAATAAAGACACCAATGAGAACAAACCTTTCTAGGCCACTATGAGTAGGTTTTGAGGGCAGCCATAAGGGTTTCTCAACAGACCTAGCAAGGATGGCCATCAATTGGAGAAAGCTTGGCACAGAAGAGATTCCCTGCACTGGACACCTCCTCTGATGGAACAGAAAGCAGCCACTTGCTAAAGAGCTCTCAACAGTTAGAGGAAGGGCTCCTGGCCATTTGGGGATACCCCTGTTTTAAGAAGAATATGCTCTTTCATAACTGGCATAGATGAATTCTACCACCTGTGCATCACTGGGGCTGGAAGCAATTGGTTCTGGTGGAATTATTTCAAAGAACAAGAAATTAAAGGACTTCTTAGCCACAGGACCACATCCTGTGCCTGAAGATCAGGGAGCCTTAACTGATGAGTTCAATGACAAAGACAGGAAGAAGGGATGACTCCATGAACCACTTTAGAGTCACAGGAGCCCTAAATCCATCCAAATGGGGGTGAGTGAGAGATTGCAGTTCCTAAGGGGAGGGGGGAACAGTACAGGGTTTACCATTGCCTGTGCCTTTGTTATGGAAGCCTGATCATCTGGCCCAAAATTGTTATTTGTTTTGAGATCGACTATATAGGGGAATCCTTAAGAAATCAGGGGAGCCCTAATATTTGACAAGGAGAGTCTACATTAAGATATTAGTTCCCTAATTAGAGTGTGAGTTTCTTAGAAGCGGGAGCTGTGATGTTTTTTCTTTTTGTATCCTTCACACCTGTTTGACACATAATGAAATCTCCCTAAGTGCTTTATCATTTATTCACTCATCTGTTCTCAGACTATGACCACACTGGGATTGTTAGCACTGGTCCTTCTTGTGCTGGTGCCTAAGTCTCTGGGCCCAGTAACTTAAAAAACCATCAGACAAGTTTATGAGACCTTCAGGAAGGAAGAGAAAAGGTCCTGGGACTTGAAGAGGGCTTCTCTGCTAGTCATTCTTTGTGGGAGAGTTTGCCTGGGGCCAGGAATCAAGGAAACCCAGATAAGTGTGATTTTTTATCAATTCTAGGATCATAAGGAGCAATATAACTCAGGGCTCAGGGTGAGATGGGGCATGCCATTCCAGAGGAAGGAAGGCAGTCAAACAAATTGCTACATTTAAAGGGAGAGCCTTGATTGAAGGACTGATGTAATAGGAACTCATTTTTTTCTGATCTGATTGGCAGGGAATAATTCAGTCAAAAAGTAGCCAACAAACAGTTATTAAGTCCTCCTATGTGCCAGGCACTCTGCTAAGTTCTAAGGATACAAAAAAGGGTAAAAACACTTCCTGCCCTTGAAGAGCTTACACTCTAATGGAGGAGAGATATGCAAATTTTATATATATATACAAGATATATGCTATGTAAATGGAAGGTAATCTCAGAGGGAAGGCACTAGCAATAATGGGGACCAGGAAATGACTCTTACAGAAGTTGGGATTTGAACTGAATACTGAAGAAAGTAGGTAAGCCATGAGTCAGAGGTGAGGAAGAAGATCACTCCAGGCAATTAAAAAGCATAGAGTCAGGTGATAAGAGACAGTCATATGAAAGGAATAACAAGAAAACCAGTGTTGAAATAATTACCCATCTCCAAAGGTTGTTGTAATGAACAAATGAGTTAATATTTGTAAAATGCTTTGTATAACTTAAAGCACTATATAAATGCTAATTATATTGTTCAAAGCTTATGGGTGAGATGGGACATGACACTACAGAGAAGGCCAGAAATTCTGAATGAATTGTTGCATCTGAAGTCAGAAACCTGGGAAGAGAGCTGATGTGGCAGGAAATGTTCCCCTAACTGAAAGCCAAGAAAACATTCAAATCATGTAGCTGAGGGGGTAGCCAAGATGGTCTGAACTATAATGGTTCAGGGAGCACTCTCTCTCCAATAGAGCATAACCTGGTCTTTCTTCCCTGCCAATTCCTGATATAGTAATTGGAGCCTAAAGTCAAGGCAAACCAGGTGGAGGAGTCAGGAAATGAATATTCTTCTAACCTGGAGAACAGCAGTCCAACTGTATTATTGGCAGAGTTGTATACTGATATAACCATTCTGGAGATCAGTTTGAAACTATGCCCAAAAGGCAATCAAACTGTTCATATCCTTTGATCCAGCAATACCACTACAAGGTCTATATCCCAAAAAGATCGCAAAAAGGGGGGAAGGCAGGGGCGGTTAGGTGGCACAGTAAATAGAGCACCAGCCTTGGAGTCAGGAGGACCTGAGTTCAAATCCAGCCTCAGGCACTTGACACAATTACTAGCCGAGTGACTTTGGGCAAGTCACTTAACCCCAATTGCCCTCCAAAAAGCAAAAAAAAAGGGGGGGGACCCACATGTACAAAAAATATTCACAGCAGCTCTTTTTGTGGTGGCAAAGAATTGGAAATTGAGGGAATGCCCATAAATTGGGAAATGGCTGAAGAAGTTGTGGTATATGAATGTAATAGAATACTATTATTGTGCTATAAGATATGATGAGCAAGCAGATTTCAGAAAAACCTGGAAAGACTTATGTGAATTGGTGCAAAGTGAAGTGAGCAGAACCAGAACATTGTACACAATAGCAACAACAACATTGAGCAACACTGTATGATGCTCAACCATAAATAACTTAGCTCTTCTCAGCAATACAATGATCCAAGACAATTCCAAAGGACTCATAATGGAAAATGCCATCCACATCCAGAGAAAGAATTGATGAAGTCTGAATCCAGATTGAAGCATACTATTTTCACTTTCTTTTTTTATGTGGTTCTTTTCTTTTGGCCTGTTTCTTCTTTCACAACATGACTAATATGAAAGTATATTTTACATGATCACATATACATATAACCTATATCAAATTGCTATCCACTCTAGGGAGGGAGTAGTGAGGGAGGGAGGCAGGGAGATGATTTGGAACTCAAAAAATTTTTAAATGAATTTTTAAAAATTGTCTTTATGTGTAATTTGAAATAATAAAATGCCATTAAAAAAGGAAGGCAACTTCCATCATACCTCAGATTGAGTGGTATTGAAAAGAGAATGATATGAATGAGCCTCTTCTGGGAAGAGGTTCTGAAGTTGCAAAATGAACAGACAGAATAATTTGAGTGGCCATTTGCACAAATAAGCCTTTCCACCCTTAATTCAATCATTCAACAGACATTTATTAAGCACCTAATGCAGAGCACTATGCAAGGCACTGGGGAAGATTCAACCTTTAGATAAAACATGGTTCCTGATCTCTTTGGGTTTATGGTCTGCTAAGTTCATTCCTTTCAGCAGACCTGTACCAAGAATTTTTTGTACCCTAGGCAAGTGGCACGAAGTATATCCTTAACTGAATGAAGGAGACAAAGACCCCAGGACACCACTGTGAGGCTACCCTGTAGATGGGCCTGGGTAGGATAAAAGGGAAGAAAGTCATCCTAAGTTGCTATGTGGTAGACACCTACTTTAAATAGTTATTCTCGCTGACTAGATGCTAAGATCTGTCTTCTCAATGCTGCTGAAAGATATTCTCTAAATTTGACAGTCTCTAAGTTTGGTGCTTTGGGGCAAAGCTCCAATTGTTCCACCCTAGTTACGGGTCTGCCTTTCAAAGAGTGATTAGGAGGAGGACAGAAAGAAAAGCAGAGAATGTTTGACAGGCGGTTATTGAGGCAAGCCAAAAAGTCCTTTACCTGTTATGCAGAGTCAGTGACTAAGGACAAATAAATGGACCAAAACCATCCCAACATGACATTAGTTGGTTCCGTATTGGTCTGAAGTCTTTTCTTCTTCCAGGATGGTATTGAAGTGAGAGTAATGTTGACTATAATTAGGAAGGAAAGGCAGTTCTAGATTAGAGGAAGATAGCAGCTGTTACAAATAGCCCTAATGAGGGTACCATTATTTTCCAGGTCAGTGGTTTTCCCAATGATATATTTTTCACATTGCCTTCTATTTTTTCATTTGTTTGGATCTGTTTAATAGTATCTTGATTTCTCATAAAATCACTAGCTTCCATTTGCTCCAATCTAATTCTGAAGGAATGATTCTCTTCAGTGAGCTTTTGAGATTCTTTTTTCATCTGGCAAATTTGGCTTTTTAAGGCATTCTTTTCCTCATTGGCTTTTTGAGCCTCTTTTGCCATTTGAGTTAGTCTGTTTTTTAAGGTATTTTCTTCAGTCAGGTTGTTGACTTTCATTTCATAATTTTCTTGCATTGTTCTCATTTCTCTTCCCAGTTTTTTCTCCACTTCTCTTATTTGCTTTTCAAAATCCTTCTTAAGGTCCTCTATTGCCTGTAACCAACAATTTTTCTTGGAAGCTTTTGGTGCAGGAGTTCTGACTTCATTGTCTTCCTCCTGTTCCATGCCTTGATCCTTTTTGTCCCCAAATAGGAGTGTAAAGTTGGATTGCTATGCTTGCTTTGCTTTCTTTGCTTGCTCATGTTGCCACTCAATTACTTTACTTTTGAACTTTTTGCCACGCTAGAACTCTGCTACCAGAGAGGGGAGCTTTGTCCCAAATCTCTAGGGTTTTCTCAGCTGCTGGAGCTAATAGTTGCCTGCCCTCTCTGAAGCCTCCACATGCTCTGGCAAACTGGTCACACACCCCAGGACCTCCACCCTAGACAGTGATCCAGATCCAAGCAGGCTAAAGCAAGTGCAATTACCCCTCAGACTGGTTGTTTTGTCCCCCTACAATCTGAAGGCCAGGAGCTCTGAAGCAGCTATGCTGAGGCAGCTGCATGGCCTCCACACCTCAGCCGCTTCTCCCTCTAGAGGGCAAAGGCCGGACCACACTCCCAAACTCCCTGTTCCCAAAGTCCACACTGCACTGAACTCTCACTTTGTCCTTAGCATCTATGGGTTGATAATTCTGGAAACCACCACAGCTTCTGGTGATCTGAAGTCTCTCCAGCTGGCAGCTGGTTGTGGGCACCCTGAGGCTAAAACCATGAGCTCACGTGGGGCTGGGCTCAGCTCCCAGAGTGCTGCACTGGCACTTTCCTGCCAGCCTGCTGGGCTCTCTCCAGTGTGATGTTAGCTTCTCTCTGTCATTTTGTGGATTCCATCAGATCTACTCTTAAGGAGATCTTTGGCAGTAGGTGTTAGAATCAATTGGAATGGGGTGAGATTTAAGGCAGAGAAGTTAGTTAGGAGGTCATTAAAATAATCCAGGTGGGGATGGCTAGGTGGCACAGTGAACAGAGAACAAGCCCTGGAGTCAGGAGGACCTGAGTTCAAATCTGACCTCAGACATTCAACACTTACTAGCCCTGTGACTTTGGGCAAATCACTTAACCCCAATTGTCCTGCCTTCCCCCCTTCAAAAAGCAAAAAACAAACAAACAAAAAATAATCCAGGCAAGAGGTGATGAGGTCCTGAACTGAGGTAGTGACTGAAAATACAGAATAGGGATGGAGTACAAGAAATGTGGAGTTAGAAATGGAAAGATTCGGCGATCAATGGGCTGTATGAGACAAGAGGCTGTTAAGAGTCAATAATAATACTGAAGTAACAAATCCGAGGGACTGGAAGAATAATAGTGTCTTTTCCAGAAAGAGGAAGAAGAGTATGTCTGGGTGGAAAGATGGAGAGAAAGGGTGCTGTTGGGATAAGTTGAGTTTGAGATGTCTGAGACATCCAGTTTGAAACATTCGATAAACAGTTGGTGATTATTACATAATGTAAATTTTAAGTGAGAACTTTTTGAGCAAAAGTTATCATTACAGTTGTATGCATTTAATGAATACATTTAAAATAATATTCTTAGTAATTATGAGTAGTATATTAACTTACCCCGGGAGTTCATAACATTTTTTATGTTATTGTTGAAAAGAGTTTGCAAAACAAAAAAATGCTGAGAACTATTGATCTAGTCTTACCCTCTCATTTTGTAAATGAGGAAACTGAGGTTTTGAAAGTCTAAGTGATTCGCCTAAGGTCATACCTAGGAAGTAGCAGATCAAGGATCTGAACCAAGATCCGTTGATTCCAAGTCCAGTTCTCAGATGTTTCCTATTATTCTGTTTAATCTGTCCTGGTACATTGGCTGCTGACTCTGACACTCATTTTTTCATGTAACTGATCAAAAGTTCAGGGTAAAAATTATGCTTTTAGTCCCCCTTTTTTGTTTGTTTTGCAAAGTTATGGATATTTTATTAATAAAGTTGGCAGAGCTTTTGCAAAGATCAGCATATCATTTCATTTTTTAGAGTATTCTGTAAAACTATTTCAGCTGATTAGAGTATTTTTGAAAATGAGAGCAAAAGCCCCTCTTTCATTTGTTCTCAGTACAAATTGTTCACAAACATGTAGCACTTTTATATAACTTCACCTTGGATGTTCCTTGAAATCCAGATGTTCCTTGAAAAACAAGATGGCTGAGCTGACTGAGTCAAAAGCTAGAGTGAGGGCTCATGGGAAAACAGCTAAGATAGTCAAAAGAATTAATGGCCAGGGGAATGTCGGTGCTGCATGTGGGACAAGCTAATAGGATAATGATTTTCCAGTCTGGAAACATAAAGGTTGAGGGAAGAGATATGACTGAAACCTTACAATCATGAAGGGTCTAGATAGAATGAATGTAGACTCTCAGGTCCCTTTCTAACTCAACAGAGCTCTGGCTTCACCTATCCAGTCTTAGCATCTACAGCTCTCCTTCCTGTGACCTATAGTTTCACATTTCAAGGAACAGTATTTCTCAGAATAGGCTCTGTTTCTGTAACATCAAGATAACCCATCTAGAACTTCATACATAGACCTAGAGAGCCGCTATGGTCCAAAACAAACAAACCCATTGCCCTGTGACTAACCCGTGAAGAACCTCTCTGGGCTAAGTTGGGCTGGTGCTCAAAGTAGCAGACATCACTAGACCTGTACTCAAAGTGATTCCAGTTTCGTAGAGTTTGTCAGAGGTTACCTTCCATGGCATGGCTCTATAATAATATCTCATTTGATCCTTACAACCACCCGGTGAAAATTGTCCTCATTTTATGGATGAGAAGACTGAGGCAGACAGTGGTAAAGTGAAAGAGTTTGAGCTACCCTAAAGTAAAATGGGCTGTCTTTGGAGGTGGGAGCTCCTCCCTCATTTGAGGTCTGGAAGGAAAGGTTGGGGGACTACTTGTGCAATTGCTGTGTTGCAGAGGGCATTCTTATATTGTTAGAGTTATAAGAGACGGCTAGGAGGCAAAGGGGATAGAAAGCAGGGCCTGGAGTCAGGAAGACCTGAGTTCAAGTCAGCCTTAGGCACTTCTTAGTTGTGTGACCCTGGGCACAAGATTACTTAACTTCGATTAACCAGAGGATGCTGAGGTTCCTTCTAATTCTAAGATTCTGTCATAGTGGGTTGTTGGAACCAGGTCTCAGGAGCCAAAGGGCCCTAGTACAAATCATGACTCTGTCCAGAAACAGCTAGATGCACTGGGGATCTTGTAGAGTTTTCTCATCTTTAAAAAGAAGGGGTTGGAGCAGGTGACCTCTGAAGTCCTTTCCTATTCTGTGATTCTGAAGGTAAGGATATGTGAAATGCAAACATCAATGATGCCTCTAGGTGACGCTGCAGTGCACAGAGCCTTGGGCTTGGAGTCAGGAAGACTCATCTTCCTAAATTCAAATCTAGCCTCAGACACTTACTAGCTGTGTGACCCTGGGCAAGTCACTTAACCCTGTTTGCCTCGGTTCCTCATCTGTTAAAAACAAAAAAACCAACAGCAACAACAACAACAACAAAACACTCTTTGCCAAGACAACTGAAGAAACTGACTCAACAAAAACACCAAAAGTTTCAACAGGGTAGAAATGCTCGTTGTCAGTAAGAGTATGAAAGAACCACAACAATGTTCTGGGGCACCAGGGAAGTTGCTGCAAGGCCCCCTGCTGATAGCTAGCAACTACTGTCATCTGCTGGACGATTGTGGAACTGCAAGGGGCATGGGTACAGAGCTCCCCAAGAGTGGGGAGAGGCCCCAGTTCACTTTTAGGAATGTGAAAGACAGTGACAGAAGCAAGAATTCTCTTCAATTCCCCAAATGTTTACTAAGCACCTACTATGTTTCTGACGGTAGTGTGCTGGAGATAGAAAGATAACAATGAAAACAGTTCCTGCCCTCAAAAAGTTTACATTCTCTTGGGGGACAGGGAAGACTGCACACGGATAAATAAATACAAAATAAATAGTTATTGGTGATGGCCACCTCCACCACTGAAGTAATTTGGTCAGTTATGCTAGCAACTGTGGCCATTAAGGAGGGCTTGATGAAGGTGTAGAAGGTGGTTGTTAAGTTGTGTCTGACCCTTCACAACCCCATTTGGGGTTTTATTAACAAAGATACTGGAGTGGTTTGCCATTTCCTTCTCCAACTTATTTTACAGATGAAAAAACTGAGGCAAACAGGGTTAAGTGACTTTCCCAGGGTCACACAGCTAGTAAGTGTCTGAGGCTGGATTTGAACTTAGGAAGATGAGTCTTCTGATTCCACTGTGGCGCCACCTAGCTTCCCAGTGGGCAATTCGGTGTGCTGCAAGTTTATTATGGGTCAACAGTGTGACAAGACAGCCAGAAAAAGATCTTAGGTTGCAGATAGTGGTAGAAGACCCAGAGGGCAGTACAACAGTGAAGCCCCGAGAACAAGGAAATCCTTGAAGAAAGCTGATGTTGAAGAACAAAGGCACCAATTGTGTCCAAAGGAGAATAGTAATGTGTTGAACAGCCTCAAGACCATGGCATACGTGGGGCAGCTGAAGAAAGCTGATAGGTTTGGTCTAGAGAAAAACAGATTGAGGTGTGTATGTCAGGGTTGGGGAAGGTGAAGAGGAGAAAATGTCTTAGTATATTAGAAGGGCTGCCAGCCACTTTTTGTGATGGCAAAAAAAATGGAAACAAAGTTGATACTCATCAACTGGGGTAGAATTAAACAAATTGTGTTACGTGAATGTAATGGAATGCTACTGTGCTGTAAGACGTCATATATGTGATGAATATCAAGAGGCATGGAAAGATCTACAGGGGCTGGTACAGGGAGAAGGAGAGCTGAGAAAACAATACATGCAGTAATTACAACTATGCAAATGGAAAGAGTGACACATCAAAAAAAATAAAAAATGAATGTAACTAAATTATAAAGATCAAGCATGACTCCAGTGAAGAGATATGAGAAGACAACCCCAATCCACTCCTATGTGGAGGTGGGAGGTCCAGAGGTGTTATATATTGCACATTGCATCCCAAGGGTGATATCTTGACTTGTACATGAATTGGATATAAGTGAAGCAGAACTGCTCAAAGTCATCAGCCTCATTCTCTCCTCCACAGACATTGAAATCCAGTGGAAAGACAAAGGTCAAGAAGACTAGTGAGGACCCAGGGTGAAGTGGGTGACCTTGGCCTTTCTCTCAATATAAACATTGAAATTATTAATGGTATTCATACAGTGATTTAAAGTTTGCTACAGATTATCCCATTTGATCTTCCCAATGGCCTTGAGTATTAGCTCTATTTTACAAATGAGGAAAATTAGCTTTATGGAGATTGAGTGACATGTCCATGGTCACCCAACTATTAAGTGTCAGAGGCAGACTTCTCCTGATTCCAGAAGCAATACACTTTCTACCAAACCCCACTAAGATGATGGTGAGATAGAGTAGGATATTATCCAGATGGTGGACATTCAGTGATATAGTTGGAAGAACTATGGCTTAAGAATTGAAGAATCTGACCAGAAATTACTTCTCTGCCTTTTGTAACTTATGTGACCATAAACAGACCATTTCAACTCTCTAGTCTCAAATTTCCTCATCTCTAAAATGAGGTTAAAGTAAATATTCTGTGAAGTCCTTTCCACCTCTAATATTTTATCCTATGTATATATGTAAATATAACATACACATGTATGTATGGGTATATATGTGGTATATACAGTTGACATATTCTTAAAATGAAAACTTTTATAAGTCATCAATGTAGTGGCTATCAATGATGACTAATAAGTGGCTGAGAGTAGAGAGGGAGGCAGTAAGGGATAATAATGAATAGCCTTTTGTTCTATTCATTGAGAAGTTTTGTTTAGTTTTTTGTTTGTTTTGCTTTTTGGAGAGTGGAAGGAAGGGCAATTGGGGTTAAGTGACTTGCCCAAGGTCACACGGCTAGTTTTTGTGTTAAGTGTCTGAGGCCAGATTTGAATTCACTGTGCCACCTAGCCACCCCCTTTGTTTAGTTGTTTTTTTTTTTTAAAGGAGAATCAGTCTTTTTAGAGAGCATCAGGGGAAATAATAACCTGTCACCTATCTCTTGTGAAGAGCCCATACTAGATTAAAATAAACTTATTAAGAGCAAGGACTGTTGCATTTTTGTCTTTCTCTCCCCAGTGCTTAGCTCATAGGGATAGGGACTGGACCTGTGATTATGTGGAACTCCCAGATGAGGAAATTTCCTCTACCCATATAGATTAGCATCTTCTCAGCAACAAGACCAAAGGCCTTCTTGGTCTTAGAGAGTTGCCTATATATTTAGGTTGCTTGCCCAGGAGCTAATAGTCAGTATGCGTCAAACCCAAGTCTTCCTTGTTACAGAGCCTACTGTCTCTCTTCTACCTCACCCTGCCTCTCTGTTGGACACACAGTCGCTTAACAAATAGCTGGTGAATTGAGAGTCAGCTTTCTGTCACTAGAAAGTAAAGGATAGAAGTGACAACAACATCCAAATTTCATGATGCACTTTCTGTTTTGCTGTTTGCAGTTATGTCTGACTCTTAGTGACCTCATTTAGGGTTTTCTTGGCAGAGACACTGCAATGATTTGTAATTTCCTTCTTCAGTTCATTTTACAGATGAGGAAACTGAGATAAACAGGGTTAAGTGACTTGCCCAGGGTCATACAGCTAGTGTCTGAAGCCAGATTTGAACTCAGGAAGATAAGTCTTTCAGAATCTAGGCCCAGCGCTGTATTCACTATGGCACCACTTAGCTGCATTAAATTTACATTAAATCAAGTCTACATTAAGTCAAGGCTTGTATAGACAAGCCTCGGTAACATTTGTCACACCTGAAAAAGAAGATTACAAAGTTGCCTATATGGGGTGGTGGGGAGAGACTGTAGGTAGTACTTTATTATAAATTGTCTAATACTGTTCTTCAATCATTTAATGTACATAAATCTAAAATTCATGCTCTTTGAGAGGTAGAAATTATGTAATAGGCTTCTTTTGCCCCTCTCCCCCCACTGAAACCCTAAACCTATTGCTAAGCACATAGTAGATGCTCAGGGAACATTTTTTCATTGCCTAACTCATCATTCAGAAGGTTCAGTGGTATTCCCCTGCTTTGAAAGAAGATGATTGAATTAGCTACATTTCCTATGTACTATCCATAGTTCCTATTTTTCTCACCCTTGGTCTTCCCCTTGCACTTGTCCCTAAATTAGACAAGATGCCCGTGCCTACAATGATTACTAACCATTGCCCTTCCTCAGGCCTGCCAAATCCTGTACCTGCAATTTATTTCCTTATTCCACCTCCCTTCCTGTTCTTGAATAAGATCCAAGGTAATTATAAACAAACTCCAAGGTACTTATTTTTTCTAAAAAGTCCTAATAATCCACATTTATTTACCAAATGCTTCACTACAGCAAATCAAAGAGAGTTTAGCAGCTCAAAGGTTAAAGGATTTGTGTATGCTCATATAGTTTTTGTCAGAGCCAAAATTTGAACCCAAGTCCATTTCTTTTTCCACAATAATAATGGCTAGCATTTATCTAGTACTTTAAGGTTTGCAAAGCGCTTTTCAAATATTATCTAATTTTATCCTCAAAAAAAACCTTGGGAGGTAAGTGCTGTTATTTTCCCCATGAGAAAACAGGTAGTTAGAGAGTAAGTGACTGGCCCAGGGTCACCAAGCTCATAAGTGTCTGAACTTGTCTTCCTGATTCCAGATCCAATCTATTATCCACTGTGCCCATTACCTCTATACCTCCCTGTCTGACATTATATTACCTTCCATTTATAAAGCCCTTTATAAAAAATTTTCCAAGCATTTTCATGTACTCATTTGACCCTTACAACCCTACAAGGTCTTCAGAGCAGACTCTCAGTGTCTACATTTAATTGATGAGGTACAGAGGACTCATGGTCCTTTGGAAGGTCCCATGACTTAAGTGGGAAAGTAAAAACTACAATTCTACGTACTAGTATACCACTGTGGAACATCATTACCTTGGGAGGGTGGAGGTGGGGACAGGGATGAGATGAGGAGGCTTCCTGGGGCAGGTAGCATTTGAGTTGGGCTTTAAAGTAGGAAGAGGATCAAATGATAAAAATGTATATTACAAAATTGCCAAAAAAAAAAAAAAAACAAACCCAACCCAACAACCAAGCATGGCCCCAAAGAAGAGATATGAAAAAATATCACTCCACAATCCTTTGCAGAAGTCCAAAAGTATGGAATATCATGCATGCGTACATACTTACATATGAACATGTGTACATATGCATGTATGTATATACACGTGTATGTGTGTATACATGTGTGTACACTGTTATGTGCCAGACACTGTCCTAGAAACCTTACAATTATTATCTCATTTGATCCTCACAACTCTGAGAAGTACCTGCTATTATTATCCCCACTTTACAGATGGGGAAATGAGGTAGAGGTTAAGTGACTCACCCAGGCTCATTCAGTAAGTATCTGAGGTCAAATCTGAACTCAAGTCTTCCTGACTCTAGGTCCAGGACTCTGTCTACTGTACCATTTACTGGCCTCAAGTATCCAAAAGATTCTCCAAATACTTGAAGGACTATCAGTTATAAGAGGGATTAGGCTTGTTCTATTTGAACCCAGATGGAAAAAGTAGGAGCAAGGTATGGAGCTAGAAAGGGGACAAATTTATATTCAATTTAAGTACAAACCTCCTAATTACCAGAGCTATCGAAAAAGTAGAAGTGAATTGTCTCAGAAAGTAGTGGTTTCCTCCTTATTGAGGGTCTTGGAAGACTGGTTGGCTATTTACCAGCAATTCTTTTTTTTCCTTCAGTATGTTTGGTCAAACACTACTGAATTCCCACCCAGCTCTGAAATTCAGTGATTCTGCCTCACATCACCTCTTCAGCTAGACTGCTCATGAAACAGGTCCATGTTCTATCCCAGAGTTCACTCAGCTAGCACAGACTCAGCAACTTTCTAAGACTGCAAATTACAGACAGGTTGTCAGTCTAAACTAGCAGAAAGATAATCATCTATCAATAAAATGACTGGTTCCAACTTTCAAAAAGAGCCCCAGCATCTAGCACAATGAATTGCACATAGTAGGTACTGTCAAGATACTATTAGGAGACACCTTATTTTCCAGAGCTAAGGCCCAGCAAGCAAGCTGTGCCCTGACCTTGGCATAACAATAATCCTTCGCACTTACCTTCTAGAACTGATGGTCCCTGAGCTTGGGCAAGCACCAGCCAGCCCATACATGAAGCCCTGTTATGAACAGACATTTTGTCACTAGACAACCTAGGCTTGCTGTTGCATCTCATGACTGCTGCTACACTACACTGTTCGGACACACTATAGGGGTGGGGCCCCAACACATGTGCCCTTGCTTGCAAGCCATTTTCTCACTTTGAAATTAAACTTCTGTTTGATTCCTGACTCTCCTGTCTCTAGCCTGTTCTGTTCAGCTCTGACAGTACCTAGTCACAAATAAATAATGTTCATGGAACGAATAGACATCCTTTATTTTGCCCAGCTCAGTACAATCATCCGTAGAATAAGGCCTTGGAATCAGGAAAACATCAGTTCAAGTCTTGCCTCTGAAGTATATTTATCTGTGTAACTATGGGCATCATATAATAATAATTATAATAATTATTAACAATAATAGCTATCATTAATATATCACATCAAAGTTTGCAGAGTACTTTACAAATATTATCTCATTTGATCCATGCAACCCTAAGGAATAGGTACTATTATTTCCATTTTACAGTTGAGGAAACTGACATAAACAGAGGTTAAGAGACTCATCAGGGTCACACAGAGGCTGGATTTGAACTCAGTCTTCCTGGCTCCAGGTCCAGTGCTCTAATCACTGTACCTCCTAGCTACCTCAGTTATCCTCCTAATAGCATCAAAAAAATTTCTAAGACTATAAATTAAAGGTGAATTATAGAGCTTCATTAGGGTAGGGAGTTTCCATGGTAAGAATTCCCTGGTCTACTAAAATTATAGGTCCTGCTACCACCAAGATGGACCTTGCCCATTAGCCCTGGTGTTACGGGGCAAACAAGGTCAGAATGACTCTGAACAGGGGATTTTCTGGTCATGGTCTCTTTTGTTTGAAGACTTCCTCAGTGCTAATCATATCAGAGTGTGACAAAGATTGTTCTCTGAGGACCAGGCATTACTCTGCCTTTTCCACACATGAGCTACTGTAGTTCCTTTTAACCTTCTTGATTATCCAACCAGACTTTGTGACAGAGTAAAGGGCATGCTAGTGAATTACACAGTTAGGAACAGTGGAGTCAGTTCCTTGGCACGAAAGGAGGGTTGGAAAAGAATATCTTCTCTCCAATAAGTCATTAAGTACATTATTTCTAATTTTGTTTCTTTTTCACTGTAGGGCAGGATCTTTGTTTTGGGATAACCAAATTGGCACTCTGTGATTCCAGCTTGGGAAGGATTCATCCTCAGCTAATAATATGGTACCACCATTTCACTTCTTGTCTCAAGATCTGGATGGAGAGGAGGAAAGGAGGAAAAGGCAGAATCTGATTCCCCAAACTGAAACTTTAGACTTGTCTTGTGACTCACTTGAGAAATGACTACAAATTTGAAACACAGGCTCAACTAGAACCCTGAAACAATGGGCATTGCTAACCCGATTTCCTAGGTGACTGATTGGGGTCCAGTTTCTAGGTTATATTTCATTGATATTGGGGCTAGGCAAAATCAGATGTATGTGTTTGCCTAGAAGTGTTCATTCATTCAACAAGCATTTATTAAATGCCTACTAGGGGGAAGGTACTGGGCTAGGCACTCTGACCCCTGTAATTAAATCAGTTAGCATAGTTCACAGCTGTCTATCAATTCCTGGTGGTCTTTACATGTCACTTCTCTCCTGTTCCTCCTCCCCCTCTTCTTCTTCCCCTTCTTCCTTCCCCTTCCCTTTTTCTCTTCTCCCTCCCAAAAACCTTACTTTAACATGAGAAGGCTATAGAGGTAGATGGATCTTCCAGGACTGGTGGGCTGCTGGAGCTTGGCAGTAAAGGAGTCTTCCAGGCTTAAAAGGCTTCTGGGAAATGACGAAGAAAGAAGTCCCGAGAGTCAGGAGCAGGGGGCCCAGATAGGAATGAATGAAGGTTCCAGGTGGCTGAAAAGGGTGTTGGAGGATAGTGACAAAGAGGTAAATATAGCAGTGATGTACAGAAAAATTTCCTATCAGAGCTATTAGTGGAATGGGCTGACTCAGAAAGTAATGTTTTCTCCTTCACTAAAGCTCTTCATGCTATTTTGGGTGAATGACTTTTGGATATTTTATGGAAGAAATATTTTTTCAGGCATGGATTGGACTAAGTGGTCACTGAAGTGTCTTCTAAGTCAGAAATGCTCTGATTCTGCAAGCCCATGATCCTCCTCATCACTAATGCCTGAAGCCTCCTTTTCCCTTTCTACTTCTATCGTATCAGACCCCAGATCCTGTGGATTCTTTCTTTATAATATCTCCCACATTTCCATTTCTACCAGCAGCACACAAGTCCAGGCTGTCATTGGCTCACTGATGAGATTGCCACAGTCGTTTCTTTATTGTTCCTGCTGCCTTTCGAGTCTTCCTTCTCCACCCCACCTGCCATGTTATATGATCAAGCTGTGAAATCAAACGTTATTTTCATCAGGTCACTCCTATTTGAGAACCTTTAATAGTTCTCTTATGCTAAAGATGGAAGGAGAAGAGAGAAGAGGGTAGAAAGGGAAAGAAGGGATTAGAGGAAGAGAGGAGAGAAAGAAGGGGGAGAGAAGAAATAGAGGAGGAAGAGGGGAGAGGAAAGAACGGAGGTAGGGAAGAAAAAAGGAATGAAGGTAGGGAAGAAAGGAGAAGGAAACAGAGTGAAGGAGAAAGGGAGAGAAGGAAAGAAGGAGTTTGCGCCATTTAGCCTGGCTATTTAAAACTCCAAAATTAGGCTTTAAATTGCCCTACATTACAACACAACACAAAACTTCACTTCAACACCAATCTGTTCACTGCTCCCCAAACGCTTTTGTTCATCCTCTCTTCCCACCCTCATCCCTGGCCTAGAATTTTTTCATTCTTCTAGAGAGATAGAGTGGAAAGAAATGGATTCCAAGTCAGAAGACCAGGGTTTTTAGTACTGGATCAGTGCATTTTAAGTTGTGCAGCCTTACATTAGACCTTTAACTTCTATAAACATGTTTTCTTATTAGCAAAATCCCACATATTTGTTATGAAAATCCATTGAGAAGATATTTGTAAATGTATGGCTGTGATAGTAATGGAATATAAAGATTCCCCTGTATTGGCTTGGTTTTCAAATTGATTGTGTTAAAACCCAGAGCTTGTTAATCCCACCTGTGGGATGGACTTGTTGATGTGAAAAGAAAGTCCTGAACTGGGAGGAGCTGGTGACGTAGATTTGGAGGGACACAAGAGAGAGGCAGAAGAACTTTTTGGAAGCAGCACTTTCGTGGAGGCAGAGAGAGACAGAGGATTGCTGAGGGCCACTTTGAATCGCCCTGGACTTTTGAGACCTGCCCCCGGAGCTGCCAAGGACTGAGGAGACATGGCTGTTTTGCTGGTACTTTGT
Source organism: Petaurus breviceps papuanus (assembly GCF_028583685.1). Taxonomy (NCBI): domain Eukaryota; kingdom Metazoa; phylum Chordata; class Mammalia; order Diprotodontia; family Petauridae; genus Petaurus; species Petaurus breviceps. The sequence continues at coordinate 22,994,614 of NW_027185876.1, forward strand.
CTGTTTTGATGTTGTTTTGCCAGATTTGTCCACTGGTGAAAGACAGTCCTGTTGAAGAAGTCCTGGAACCTGGCTGTTGGCTAAGAGCTCCTGAGACTGTCCTGCAGACAGAGAGTGAATACTGTCCACTGGTGAAGGACAGTGCTGTTGTTGCAGGGGTCTGGGAACCTTTCTGTTGGTTCAGAGCTACTGAGACTGTCCTGCAGACAGAGTGAATACTGTCCACTGGTGAAGGACAGTGCTGTTGTTGCAGGGGTCTGGGAACCTTTCTGTTGGTTCAGAAGCCCTGAAGAAGGATTTTCTTGTTGTATGTTTACAGAAATCCTGGGAAGAGGGTTTTGCTAATGTTTTCAGGGGTTCTAGGACTGTTCTGCAGACAGAGGACGAATTAATGAAGAGACTGGCAATGTATCTTGTGGCCTTGCTAAGCCTTGTCTCCCCAGGAACTAAGATTGCTGAGAACTTGACTCGTGTCAAGATGAAGAAAAGACCTCCATTTGGGTATTAAGTGCTGTGCTTAAACTTGATATAACTCTGGGGTAGATTCAATTGTGATCCAGGGGTGGGGAACTTTTGACCTTTTTGTGTTCTATGGTTGAACAAATGAATGTACTTTACTTAGATTGGAAACTAATCTCCATTTGAGAAGAGGGGCTTTGTGATGGACTAAATGAAGGTACAGCCTAAGGGTGGAGTAGTATTTAGAACAGGGACTTTGTAATTGATTGAATGAATGTAAGGTCCTGGGCTGGGGTAGTACTTGGAGATTATTTAATCACACTTAGTAAATGCTGTATTTTGAATGATGTCATGTTTTGACCTTCTCTGTTCTTGGTTGGTCACTGAATAAAATGGAGAGCACCTATGCTGGCATTTTGAACCTTGGGAAGTTGCCTTTCCTTGGCATTGCATTACAATGGCGTATATACTCAGGTAACCCAGAAAGCACTATAGAAATGCTATTATTTTGTTGTAATCGGTAGTGATTGTTGTCATTGTCATTGATCCATGGTTTAAGTGTCCACCTCCTCCAGGAAATCTCTCCTGATTTCTCTTCTGATTTCAGGACAGAGAAACAGAGTTAGAAAGGATCTCGGTCTAGGTGGGGATGGGGGCAGTTACCTACTCCAATCTCCAGCCCAATGCAGCAGCCACCTCTATGAAATCCTTGATAGCTGGTCATCCAGGCTCTGCAGGAACATAGCACTATTACCTATACTACACATCTGGTGCTCATCTATATACTGTTTTAGTTCCCTGAAAGCCAAGATTTACAGAACAAATCCTTTTACCAAGGGAATTTGTTGTGTGAAGTTTGGATTCAGTCAAAGGCCGCACTTGAAGATCTAGAGGGCCACATGTGGCCTTGAGGCTGAAGGTTCCCCACCCCTGTTATGGCCTATTGAGAGATTTTTTTTAATCCAAAATTCTATTACATTGTGTGCTAGCTCACTTTCCCGGTTCTGTGTCCTCTATGCCTATATCCAAATCACTGTTAAACATGTTAAACTATTTGTTGACTACATATGTGAATGATTTGCTCAGGCAGGATATTTTACAAACTCAAAGGAAAAAAAGAAGGAAACATGCATTTCTTCTATGCCTACTATGTGCCAGATACTATGCTAAGAGCTTGACAAATATTATCTCCTTTAATCCTCCTCTTATTGTCTCCGTTTTACATTTGAGAAACCAGGCAAACAGGGGTTAAGTGGCTTAAAGAATACAGTATTAGGAGCAGTGAATCTTCTTCGAAGTTTCATGTCGATGAGACATTAACAGAGGATACTAGAAGAATACTAGGAAAATTTGTCCTATTTATTAGCTTATAAATTTGTTTTGTACTTCCTGACACGTTTCTAGTGAAAAATAATTTAGGTGCCAGTGGACGTAGTTAAGCTGCTTCCTGTGCGTGTCAATAATCTCAGAATTCTCATTCAAAGAGTTCACAGGTCCACCTGGATTCTTGGAATTGGTTGAGCCCAGCCTGTTTCCAAGGATCTGTCAATAACCATGAGATGGTTGGTGAATTTTACAGAAATAACACTGACATTTCTTTCATATATTTTAATTGCCATAGTAACCAGACAACACTCAATGGGTGACTAACATGGCTTTGCTTCGCAAGAAGAACTTTCCAGTTGCCACATGGATTCTGTGTTTTCCATTCCTGCTCCCTGGCTTTGCAAGTTAAATAGGGCGTAGGTTTGTGTTTCCGGTAGCACCGTTCTGACCCTGTGGTTCTCATCTAGAGGATCAATCAAAGTTCCTTAAACCTCTCTCTCCCTCTTGTGAAGGTTGCTCCCCCACTCAGCCTGGAACATCCTTTGTGATGGACTCCAAAGTACCACCAAGGAGGAGCCTTACTTAACATGGATTTCTTTTCTTTTATGACTAACAAATGGATTTCAAAAGAAGCCCAAGATGCGCAAATTTAGAGAATTCACCCAAATGTTCACATGGACTATTTGTGCTGGACCTCTGGCAGAGCATTCCAAGCTCCTATTGGTCTGATCAGACACAGTTGGACACACTGTAACTGGATTCTAGCATAGTGATGTCATTTTGGTCCTCTTTGAGAAGAAAAAACAACATCCAACCAACTAAATGGATTACCCACTCTCTGGGAACAGGTTGGCTCTAGCCAGCAATCGTAGGGAAACATCCATCCTTTGCTCATTTTTCTTCTTCTTAACTCAGTTGCTTGGATGCTAGATAAAGCTACTCAGACTTTTAGCCTCAGATAAATTTGGATTGCCACAACCACTAGAAATGAAAAAACTTTCAGTCTTTTTTCTGAAACTATGTCCTTGTCATCTTTGGATCTGGGCTCTCATGTTGTACCCTCTGGCCCTAGGCTAACTTCTGCTTTCTATTCTAGAGCTGCCATGGTTCCTCTAGGCTTGACCTGGGATATATTACTTCTACTCTAGAGCCACTATGGTCCCTGGAGGGAGATGCTATGAAGGCAACAGTAACCATGAATTATGGTACTTCACATGGAGACTACATAGCCATTAGGAATGCTAGCTTAGAAAAATCAGAGTATCGAGCCAAGCTTCTCCAGAGCAGTAGGAACTTTAACTGGTCTTAGTATGTTTTAGGCAAGCCAAAAAATACTCAGAAATGGTTCTGGGACAAAGATGGGAATGGAGTCATAGAGCTATATAAACCTAGTTGAAGAAAATATTTCCCTCTTTGGTCACCAAATATTCCTCCCCTGGTCTTGAAATCCAATCTGTACTACCCTGGAAATGTTCCCCTTCATTCTTATCCTGGAGCTCTGTGTGGCTTCTGACCCTGGAAGAGTCTCATCCATCCCTATTCCACACCATTGCTCTCTGACTTGTCTAAAACACATTCAGACCAGATACAGTTACCTCTGTCTGTTACAGAAGGCTACTTTCTGAAGACTGCTACAGTTTTCTTAACTCGGAAATGGGGACGATGATAATAATAGCACCTACATCCCAGGGTTGGCCAAGGATTGGATGAAAAAATATTTATAAGGCTCTCAGCACAGTATCTACACATAGTAGGTGCTTAATAATTCTTTCCTTCTCTCCCTGCTTCCTTCCCAACCTTCCTCCCTTCTTTCTTCCTTCCTCTTCTTGCCTCCCTTTTTAGAATGTAAGCTCTGAGTAATGATTGTTTCATTCCGTTTATTTATATTTGCAGTGCTATCTCATAATAGATAAATACATACTGACGGATTGCCCTTCTCCTACTTGTCACTGTTCATGACAAGTGAACAGACATGACTGTTCAGTCATGTATGACTCTGTGACCCCATGAACCATATGGTCTATGGGCTTTTCTTGGCAAAGATACTGGAGTAGTTTGCCATTTCCTTGTCCAGCTCATTTTACAAATGAGGAAACTGAGGCAAACAGAGGTTAAATGACTTGCCCAGAGTCACACAACTTGTCGATGTCTGAGTCTGGATTTGAACTCAAGGTCTTCCAGACTCTAAGCCCAGTGTTCTATCCATTGAGTCACCTAGTTACCTCCTAGGCAAACAGGTTAAATGACTTACCTGCTACCTTTGAGACAACCCATTCTCCAGTTGTAATTGCTAAGAAGATCTTCTCATGGTAGGCCTAAATCAGCCTCTTTGCAGCTGCTAATTATTCTTTACTAGTTTTACCAGTTAGGACCAATCTGGAATAGTGGCGAGATTGTTGGAATTAGAGTCAAGAAGACCTAAGTTCAAAACTCCCTTCAAACAAATTTTATGTATGTATGACCCTGCATAAATCAATCCATCTCTCTGAGCCTCAGTTTCTTCATCTGTGAAATGGGATAATAATAGCACCTACCTCAAATGGATATTGAGGGGTCAAATGAAATATAAAGACCCCTTATTATTACTATCAGATCTAATCCCTCCAGTAGTATACAACCCTTCAAATACCATGCTTTCCCCAAGTTTTCACTTCCTCTAAACTAAGTATCTCTGGTTCTTTTAACTAATCTTTTATGACAAAATCTCAAAGCTCTTTATCATTCTGATGGCCATCTTCTATTTGCTTTCTATGTTTATGTTCTTCTAAAAAACATGGTACTTAGAACTAAAAACAACAGTCCAGATATGGAATGACCAGGACACTATACAGCAGAACTATCATCTCCCTAAAGATGGGCACTGTGCATCTCTTAATGAAGCCTTAAAAGTCATTGCTTTTAGGGGCAGCTAGGTGGTGCAGTGAGTAGAGCACCAGCCCCAGAGTCAGGAGGACCCGAGTTCAGATTCGGCCTCAGACACTTACACACACACATACACACACACACACACACACACACACACACACCTAGCCGTGTGACCTTGGGCAAGTTACTTAACCCCAATTGCCCTCCAAAAAGAAAAAAAAAAGTCATTGCCTTTTTTACAAACATATCCACTATTGACTCATATTAAGATTGAAGTCCAGTAAGACTCAGATTTTTTTTCAGATCAACTGTTAGCAAGCCATAGTTCCCTGTCACATATCTGTGAAGCTGGTTCTGAACCCAAGGATAAGGAATCATTCAATAGATAAATAACATTTATTAAGTGCCATGTACCAGACATTGAGCTAAGCTCAAGGGATTAAAAAAAAAAGACAAAATACAGTCCCTGTCCTTAAGGAGCTCATAATCTAGTGAGGGAGAGAGCCAACATGCAAACAAATATAGACAAAGCAAAACAGGATAAATAAGAAATAATTAACAGAGGGGAGGCCTTGCAACTAACAGTGGCTGGGGAAAGCTTCCTGTAGAAGATGGGATTTTAGTTTAGGCTTAAAGGAAACCAGGAAAGTCAGTGGGCAGAGTTGAGCATAGAGAGCATTCTAAGCATGGGTGACAGCCAGAGAGAGTTTTAGCTCAGAGCTAAGAGATGGAGTGAGTGTCTTGTTTGCGCAAGAGCGTCCCTGGATCAAAGAGTACATGTCAGGGTATAAGAGGACTGGAAAGGTGGGAGGGTACTAGTTTATGAGGGGCTTTGAATGCCAAACAGAGGGTTTTTCATTTGATCCTGGAGGCAAAAGGGAGCCAATATTGTTTAATGAGTAGGTTAGTAACTTGATCAGACCTGTGCTTTAGGAAAGTCACTTTGGTGGCTGAACAGAGGCTGGAATGGAGCTAGGAGAGACATGAGGCAGTCAGATCCATAAGCAATAGTCCAGACATGAGGTGATGAGGGCCTTCATTAGAGTGGTGATTGGTGTCAGAAGAGAGAAGAGGCATATTTGAGAGATATTGGAAAGGTAAAATTAATAGACTCCAGACTAATCTCTCTATCTGCTATGCCACTTATCAATTCAGTAAGTGTTTTTCAAGAGCCTACTATGTGTCAGGCACTGTCCTGCATTCTGGGGACACCAAAACAAAGATTGAAACGTAATAATAATGAAATATTCACAACACCCATGGTGGTTATGAATATGCTGGTAAAGGTGTGAATCACACAATGTAACAGGCTCTCCACATCGAGGACAGAACCAAAGCCTTTATTCAAATCCCAGAAAATTGAGTCCCAGAAGCAGAAAGCCAAAGTCATTACAGTAACCACGAAGTTGGTACATATGGTTAATGCAGTGAACACCCACATTCCCAAGCTTTCACAACAGAACAGGCTCCCTCAAGCAGGGATTCTCCTCTCTCACTCATGGTAGCTCCTCAGTATGGAAGTTCTTGGAAGCTCTCAGCAGAAATTCCCAGAGGAAAGGTCTCAGCAAAAGCTCCAGCTTCCAGATGCTCCCTGAAAGAAATTCTGACTTTCCCAGCTGGGGTTTTTCCTTATATATAATATTGCTTCTCCCTGTTCAGCCCCTTCCTGTTAGTCAACAACTTCCTCCCAAGGTATAAACTACTTCTGTGTTAATTAAATACCTTAAACAATGTGTTAACTTGAAACAAGGTGCTAAGTACCTGCTTATTGCCAATACAAAGGGACATGGAAGATCTTCATATTCCATTAACATCACAAAACAACATGTATATACATATACAAAATAAATTCAAGGGTAATTGGGGAAGATTAGACTTGAACCCATATATTCCAAACCCTGTGCTCCTTTTTCAATCAATCATCAAGCACCTATTGGCATTTTAAATGTGCCAGATACTGTGCTAAGTTCTGGGAATGCAAATTAAAACAAAAAAATAGCCCCTGCCCTCAGGAAGCTTACCTTCTAATGGAAGAGCTAACATCTATATAAAAAGGTACATACACTTAGGTAATGAGTTCATACACTTAGGTAATGGAGTCTGATTCCAACCCACCTTTCCAACCTCATTTTACAGCATTCCCCTTCTTTCATTCTATGTTCCAGCCAAGCTGGATAGCTAGCCATTCCATTGAACTCCATATGTTTATTTGGTACAAGACACTCCCTGCTTGGAATATGCCCTTATCACCTCCACCTTTCATCTTTCAGAAGGTTGTGGCCTGGGAGAGGGGGCTCAGATCAAGTACCACAATTTTCTTGTGAACCTTTTGATCTTCCACAGTTAAAAGTATTCCCATCTCACATTTTTCTAGAACACTTTGTACAACTCCTTCCTTTGCCTTTCTCCACACCAGCATTCTGTACCTTATATTTGACTGTATTTAACAGCAGGATTATCACCTCAGTCATCTTGGTCCAGAAAGGTCTGTTTAGGCAGACTAAAATCCTTCCAGACCACACTGTTGGCCTGAATTGAATTTGTATTCCACTAAAACTTCAGGTATTTTTCACATAAATGCTGTTCTGGTTAATCTTACCTATCCTCTACCTGTGCAGTTTTGTTTTTAGTCCAAGTGCAAGATTTTGCACATGTAAACCCCACTTAGTTTAGGGTGAGTCTCTCAGTGACCAGCTCTCTCAGATTATGTGGTTCTGAATCCCCTAAAACTATAACTCAGAATTTACCACCAATATATCTACCTTTAACAGTCAGTCAGAGACCCAGTTACATCAAGGGAAAGTCAATTAATGAGCTGACATAGTAAGAAAAGTAGAAACAAGATATTTTCCCCATAAATGTGGGGTTCACTCTCCAATAAAAAATACATCCCAATGGGAAGCATGGATGTATGCAGGTAACACATTGTTGAGGTACATATGTAGGGAACATATGCTGGTTTGTTTCAGAGACAGGACTTGAAACCAAGTTCATCCCACATAAAGGCCAGCTCTCTATCCACTACAGTATGCTACTTCACATAAATGTCAGGCATTATTGTTATTATTTAAACCCCCAAACTGTACATTCCAAAGAAATAGTTCCCTTAGAAATCTCTAGCCTTCACCTTTTGATACCCTCAAACATAAGTATGGTAGTAAGAGCCACAAAGAGAGACACAGTGAGTTCCAAAAAATATTATTGTTTGATAAGTGGAGTTTCCCCTTTCGTTGTTCATGCCAATAGACAGAAGCCACTTGAGATGTGGAGTGGCTAGTTCCTTTATTTGAAGAAAGGAGATTCCATCCCTCCCTCCCCCATTTATTGTCCTAAATTTAAAAGGGGAATAGCGGGGAATCTTCTGGCTCGACTATCATATGTTTCCTTGACCACTATACAAATTATTTCATAATAAGACAGTCAAAATTATCTACATAATAAAATTCTCATGGCAGAGAAATAAGCCTTCCCTATTAAAATGAAATTGTAGCCTGCTCACTAAGATCAGAGATGTTCAGATAGCACTCACAACCTGAGTACCCAATAGAGATCTCAGGATTTTTCCTACTCTTTCTAGCTATGGTTCTCTACTTCTAGGTTCTGCCAGGGCAAGCAAGAATGATAGACGGGGTCACAGCTTGAGGCTGGAAGAAGAGTTGAAATGGAGTCTATATCCAAATATATATCTAAATAAAAGCCCACTGGCAGGACATCTACTAGCTCTCTCAACCTTATTCTAAATACAGTCAAAAAAATAAGTTCAACAAACATTTATTAAGTGCCTCTAAGCCTATGCAGACCATCTCTAATCCTGAGTAATAGGCTCAAGGGGACCACTTTCTCTCTTTGGCTCATTGATTCCACCTGGAGTTCCTCCAGGAAAATCTCCTAGGTTCACGAGTCAGTTTCCTTAAATATGAGTTAAAGAGTTCCCAGCTCCAATACAGGTACACAAAATATTATTTTATCCTACATAAAATGCAAAAGATGCAAATAGACTAACAGGAGGTGGTAAACAGATATAGAAACATGGTTTGTTCAAATAGCCCATCAGCTCCTTAAAGAAGCTAAGCCTAGTATTACCAGTGTTGCAACACAGATATTCCAGTAAAATTCCTCTCCTATAGTCATATACTCATTTCCAGAATCATAGTGCTTCCCTGTGATCTAGAGTTCCCCAGAAGGTAAACCCACTTTGAAGGCTGCTGAACAAGTGATCCCCTTTGTGTCAGATCTGCATTAAAAATCTCACTAACTTTGCCATCTTGGTAGGAGGGCACACTTAGACGTGTGCTTACATTACACAAGTTCATCCCACTCAAAGGCCAGCTCTCTATCCACTACAGTATGCTACTTCACATAAATGTCAGGCATTGTTGTTATTATTTAAACCCCCAAACTGTACACTCCAAAGAAATAGTTCCCTTAGAAATCTCTAGTCTTCTCTAGGCTATGTAACTATCTGGAGTTACATAGATCATGCTCTTATCCCTCCAAGGTGCATGTTGCATCAGGAGATCTCTCTAGAATGAGAGTTCTTAGCCGTTTTTGTCATGGACCTCTTTGACAATCTGATGAAGCCTGATCTATAGCTTGTTGCCCAAATTCATAATTGAGGTAAATTCTAAATTTCTATTAGAGGTTAGTAAAAATAATTATTGTTTTAATTATTAAATTATTTTATTTATTTATTATATTTTATTATTAATTTAATTATTAAAAATAAGTATTGTTTTGGGGTGGCTAGGTGGCACAGTGAAAACTATCCATAGTTCTCTTGAGATTCTGTGAACCCCAGGTTAAGAAGAAGACTGCTGCCTTCTCTAGAAGACTGGTGTCCAAACCCTTGAACTCAGGAACTCTCAAGCTTAGAGTTACTTACAAGACAAGTTCCAGAGCCAGGATTCCCTGGTACCCTTGGATGAGTGGGTATGCATGTGAGCCTCTGCTAACTGCTTTTCAGGATACCTCCCTATACCCTGGTTGCCACCAAGCAATTAAGCCTATTTCAGTATCTCTATTCTCAGGCTTCACACTTCTAATAATGCCAAAATGTCACAAGTACTCCTTAATGGGGGCAGGAGGGATGGGACAGTATGAGAGGGACACCAAAGAGAAATCCCCACTCCCTCCCCTTGGCTAAACGCCAGATGAAGGTACAAGGCAAAGAGAATGGAGCTACAGAGATTCATGTACACTCATCTAACCCAAAGTGATTTTCCTATCTTTGTTCCCTTTATTGCCTCTCTATCTCCTCTGCAGCACATATAGGACTGTAATGTTTAACTATTCAAATGGGTTTGTAAACTCCTCTATTCAGAAGTTCCCTCTAACGATGTAGATCATAACCCATCTATGCCTACTCATTCTGAGTAACTCTTATCCTTGTCCTCCCATAAATTTAACACAAAGTTCTTTACACCTCCCTCAACTTCTCCAGACATCATGCAGGTACCAGTGAAGCGCTCTGGCTATACAAATGTCATTTCCTACCCTCACCATACAATCAGCTGCTCTTCTCTTCCTGCCATATAATTCCTTGATAACTTTTTTAAAATTCCTATTTGTGTTCGAGTTCTTGATTTATATGTAGCAGCCAACTCACACCCACCATGCTCCTATCCATTGCCCTCTGTGATATTCATTTTTAATTCTTCAAACACTTGTATTTCATGTATCACTAGCAATATGTTCATATTGAAAATATGAACTTTTAATTTCACAGGACACTTGAATTCATTAAAGGAGCATACAAGTGACCTTAACTCCATAAGTTATCAACCCAAAAGCATGCTGCAATCTTAGCAACAGATATGTTTCATCTATTTGGTCAATACAGTGTAGATGGTCAGGCCAAACTCCTTTAAGGGACTACAGAGTCCTTTCAGAAGATTCCTCAGTATTCTGAGGCTTGATGCACTCAGCACAATGTTGAACAGGAGCATCTAGAGGAATTCACCATCCATAAAGAATCTCTTTTCAATTTAGACTTGTATTGGGTCTCCACCATCCTGTGACAAATGCCTTTGGTGAACAGGCATCTCTCTGTTTTATGACTTGTCTGATGTTTATTATCAAAGGCTCATTAAACAGGGATATTTCTATTGTCATATCTTTAATGGAATCTTGAATTATATTTAATGTATGGGATGGGAGACACCAGTTTTATCCCAAGTAAATTACTGATTGTAAGTAATAGTTTGGTGGTTATTGATGGTTCCCTGATTCATTTTTTTCAATATTAATAAGGTCTGAGAATTTTTCCTAAAACTTTTGGTAATTTTCCCTTTTTCAAATTCTTTTTCTATCAGCCTTCACTAACTTCACAAATGTACACTTTCCAACAGTTTGCTCCTCTATACCCCTGTAGAGCTGGCTCCCTTTCTTGCCTTTGCTCTTTTTAATGGTTTTTCTACCTCTTCCACCAATAGTTCTTGCACTCTGATATTGGGATCTGAGTGTAGTACTCCGCTGTCTCAGGACCATCATTTCTGGATCTCTCCCCTCAAAAAGGAGCCAAAAATGCCAACTTTGCAAAGATGGTACAGTAGAAAAAGCACTCCTTTGGAACTCAGAGGACCTAAGTTCAAATCCCACTTCTCTCATTTATTTCCTGCGTGACCTTGAGCAAGTAAATTCCTTGCCTTGTTTTCCTCACATATGGAATAAGGAGACTGGAACATACTACCTCTAGATTTACTTCCAGTTTTAAACTTACAGTCTTTTTTCTAGGTCTAATACAAAGGGTGTGACTCAGTTCTGTGACAGTTTGGGAGCCAAACAATTAATCTCCAACTAAAAGAAATATCCCCCCAAAATCATAGAATCCCAAACTGTAAGGAGCCTCAGAGATCACCCAGGACAGCTCCCTGCTGAGTGATGGGTACTTTCCAAACACTCCTGACAAAGTAACCATTCAGCCTTTGTCTGAACAACTCTAATAAAGAAGCCTACTATCTCCCGAAGAAATCCAGTCAATTTTCAAAAAATGTAAATGATTAGGAAATCTTTCCTTTATATTTAACTCAAATTTGTCTTGTATCCTCTATAAAATGAGATATTTGAAAAATACTTTGCAAACCTCAAAGCACTTTATAAATGCTAGCTATTATTATTATTAATTTATTATCTATCTTTCTGGTCTTAGTACTCCTCACTGGACCCAAACAGTAAAGTTAATAAAGCTAATACCTCTTCTGTCTGCATTGTATAGCCCGTTAGTTAAAATCTGGCCCCAAACACTTACTAGCTGTGTGACCCTAGGCAAGTTACTTAAACTCTGTCTGCTTCAATTTCCTCATCTGTAAAATAAGGATAATACTATCACCTACTTTGTAGGGTTGTTGTGAGAATCAAATGAGACATTTGTAAAGCGCTTTGCAAATATTAAAGTGCTACATAATATTAGCTGTTATTATTATATGGAAATCAAAGGACCTCAAGAACACCAAAAGAGTCCAGAAGAGTTCATCTAGTCTATGGCCTCCCAACTAAACATACATCATATATTGAAAGAACTTCAGATAAGGAGGTTTCACAACTTCCCACAGCATCACTATCCACATTGGGCTTGAGTTGTCTGATCCCACAGCAGCCTGGTCTTGAGCTGAATGGGGAGGCGGACATATTACCATGGAACTTAGAGCTGGAAGAAACTTCTGAGATGACTTAGATCCAACTCCCTCATTTTACAAGTGAGGAAACTAAAGTCCAGTGAGGTGAATTAACTTTTGTAGGTGGTACATAGTAGAGCTGGAGTTTTAATCCAGTCTCTCTGACCACAAATTCATATCCCTCTACCTTTGCCTTTGCCCTTTCCTCTACAAGTTCTTTGCATGAAACAAATGTCATTATGCCCCTGTGTTTCCCACTCTGTGGTGTTTTCTTGACCTTGCCTATTGTTGACTCTCTGCCTGGATGTTTAGTTCTGTTGCCACCATAGATACTTAACTCTGGGCTTTTTCCCGTTTGTTCTTCTGGATGTCTCTCACAAGAGACTGTGTGATGGTCACACCCCTTTATCCCAGGTTTGTCACTTCTTTCCTTATTGTTCATCTCTGACTAATTCCTGGCATGAATCACCTCCTGGATCCCATGGGGGGAAAGGTCAAGACACCAGTGGAGTCAAACAATAGGGTCAAAAAAATTATGAGGGTTGTCATTGAATATACCTAAGGAGAGGAAGAAAAAAGAAGGAAAGGGAGAAGGAACAAGGGGGAGAGGGCTAGCTTGCCATTGATAAGCTAGAAAATATTCCAGAGAAAACCAATTAAGGAACTAAATACCACAACATAAGCACTCAAATAACTATGAACATTTATCCTAGAAACCAGAAGGATTAAAGGGATATGACTGCCTTGAAGTATGTAAAGGGATATTATGGAGACAAAAGATTAGATGTTCTGCCTAGTCCCAGAGGGAAGATCTCTGGAAGCAATCCAACAAAGTGGCAGAGAAGGAAATTTAGGTTTGATGTAAACTTCCAATAATTTGAACTGTTTGAAAGTAGAATGAGCCTTCTTGGGAAGTGGGTTTGTCCTTGTAGCAAAGTTTCAAGTAAAGGGTAGATAACCACTTTCTGAGTATGTTGTAGTCAATTATTATTCAGGTACACGTTAAAGAAGAGATTTTTTGAGTAATCTTCTGACTCTGAAGATCTGTGATTCTCTTACACCTGAACTGTTCTTGGGAGAGTCATTGCCACCAAGACTTAAGAGTATAGCCTAGTTTTATTTTTGTTAGTCTGAGATTTGGGCATAGAGTGACTACAGAAATGTCGTGACCCCAAGACCTCTTGGAAATATGGTCAGGTCAAGATAGCTCCACATCGGAAAACCTTCTACTGAAATTTCCATGTATCAGTTCTTCCTATCTTTCAGTATTGCCAACTTGGAACAAGATGTGAGAGTAGGTTGGCTCCGGCTTGGGGGAATTTTCCATGCCATGTTTAAATGTTGTGCTCTTTCCTGTAATAGTGTCTTTAATATTCTCAGTTTTCACGTGTAAATGCTGCTGATAACTTGATTAACTGTGCCTTTGTACAAGTCAGTAATTCAACAACTATTTACTGAGCTTCAACTGTGTTCAATGCTCTGTGCTCGATATTGTGAATTATGGAATGCTACATAAAACAAAGTCTGTGCCTTCAAATACTTTGCAGTTTAATTGGGAAGGTAAAATATACATATGTAAAGCTAATGTGGGGCAAACAGCACACTCCTATAGGGTTAGCTCCTCCAGGGAAGAAACAGGAGAAACCTTAAAAACATTGCCAGAAATGTGCCAAATTAACTCTCACTTTTATAGAGTTCATTGAAGTTTATAAAGTGCTTTTCCTAATAAAAACCCTGTGACCTCTACAGAAAACTCATTTAACTAATGAAAAACTGATATTCACAGAGATGAAGTGATATAATAGTAATGAAATTTGAAGATCCCTTTGTACTGCTAAGCTGACAGGTACTTAGCACCTAGTTTCAAATTAAGCCTCTGTTAAAGAAACAGAAGGTATGAAGCCCCTGTTGCTGATGTAACAAAAAGGGGCTGTACAGGGAGGAGCATACTGTATATAAGGAAAACCCTCAGCTGGGAAAGTCAGAACTTCTTGGGATGAGCACCTGAAGGCTGGGCTGCTGCTGGACTGGAACTTCTGTGGAGAAAGTGATTTTGATTTTGAAAATGAAACTGCTGAAGACTTCTGAGGGCCAGCCAGAGCTGCTGAGGCTGCTGAAGATTTCTGAGGGCCAGCTGGAGCTGAGGAAGCATAACTGTGGTGAACAGAGACTGTAAAGGATTTGAGATGGATTGTACACTGTGAGCTCCAGTGTGGAGCAGGAACTGCACAGAGAGCTGTACAAGGGACTGGGAGCTGTCTGCCTTTGAACTCAGGTGGCAGTTGGTTAGATTCAGGTGGAAGCTGGGACAATGGAAAAGGAACCATGGAAGCTGAGAGCCAGCCTTGAGTCAAGCTGAAAGAAGACTTTACTTGGATACTGTGTACTGACTGAGAAGATTCTGATTTACTGTGACCTAGGGGTGGAGAACTTTGACTTTTGTACTTTGTGGTTGAATGATTGAGTTACTAAGTGACCGATTGACTAAATGATTGTACTTTGTTCAAAACTATGTGACCACTTTGGTGAAAACTATGTGGCCATTTTAGTGATAAGCTGTTGAGTTATATATCATTGTGAATGCTGTATTTTGATTTTCTGTGATAAGTTGTAATATTGTGAATGCTGTACCTTGATTTTCTGTGAATGTTTTGCTCTGATTTGTTATCTAATAAATAGAGAGTTTGCTATACTATGTAATCACAACCTTGAAAGATATTCACAGCAGCAGTCCTCTGGAAAGCTGTTCATGCTTGGCTTTACAAGTGATTTGCCCTAAATCACACGATTAACAGACTCAAAATCTAGGTCTTCTGACTCCACATCCAATGCTCTAACCACTGCAATAGTGAGACTGGAGGCCAGTTTTCATCATATCATATCATTTCCACTGTGATCTGACCAGCTCTATAGTCCTCTGATTTTTTCCCTATACTCACAGATCATTCAGAACAGTGATTCCTTTTCTTCTTTCCTTTCTTCATTTCTTCTTTCTTTCCTTCCTTCCATCCTTTTTATCTTTCTGTCTTTCTCTTTCCTTTTTTTTCTTTCTTTCCTTCTTTCTTCCTCCTTTCCTTTCTTTTTTCTCCCACAGTTCGGTATTCTTTGCTATGAGTAATTGTGATATGTTGATAGTTAAATTGGCAGATTTACCCACATATCCTTCTGTTCTACATTCCCTCCTCTTCCTTCTTTACTTCCCTAGAATTTACAGGCAAGCTCATATTTCTGTTCCTCCAAGATCAGGCTGCTATTGGGATTTCCTATTTTGTTTCAGCCCTGATGGTTCATAACATTAATTGCAAGCTCCACGGGAGCTGAATTGATACTGGAGACTGAAGAGAACAGTTGTAAATTATTAAGTTTCAAGAGGATATTTGGAGACAAAAAGACAATGCTATAATTCACAAAACCTTGAGAATTACTGTTCTGAAAGATCCCATCCTGCCTAAGAATATTCTCTGATAGAACCCTGGAGCCATATCCACTGAATAGCAAGGGAAGACAGAGTGATAATACAAATGCACCAACAAGTGGTAAAGGAGAAATAGAATTCTCAAAACAGTCTGGGCAGGGGGCATACCCTGATTTCCCATCTTTGAATAAATGTCATGTCTACTGAATGCATCACAACAATGCAGAAAAGACTTGTTATTGAACACAAGACTAAGCACCCCTAATCAATAGATTATGATTAGAGAATCAGTCAATAAGCATTTATTAAATACCTATTGTTGTCAAGCACTGTTCTAAGTCCTGGGGACACAAAAAGAGGCATAACATAGTCCCTACCCTCAAGGAGTGCACAATTTAATGGAAGAGTTACTGCTACCACTGGCCTTCATCCATGGTTAATAATTGCTCGAATGGGAGAGAAACATGGAATGTAAAGTTATTCTAGTTGTGTTATTGCCCTAAGGAGGACTGCTAATCTGAGTAAGATAGTATTGCCAGTTTTGTTTATTACCTATGAATAATACATAGTGGGCATCCTTGCATTGGATAAGTATTCTTTTTTTACCAAAAACTATTACTGCTACTTTAAAAAATATATATTCTATTTCATTATTTTTGCTTTGAACTAATTATTCTCTGACATTCCAAAATAAACACATTAATGGAAGTCTATTTGTTATGGTTTTTGAATGGATATGGCTGCAGAGACTAACTTTTTTTTTTTAAGCAATTGGGGTTAAGTAACTTGCTCAAGGTTACACAGCCAGGTGTTTCTGGGTGGGTGCTAAGTGTCTGAGCCCGGGATTCGATCTCCAGGTCTTCTCAACACTGGAGCCAGTGCTCTTACTCGCTGTGCTACCTGGCTTCCCCTGCAGAGACTAACTTGAACCTGAATAAGCTTATCTAGGAAGACCCAGATGTGAGTGGAAGGTACTATTGTTTGTTCTACATTGTGTTAAGCAATGTGGAAGACATAAATAAACTTTAAAGCCTGCTACCTCAATGTTCATATGATCAAAGCCATACACACAAAAAGGCAATAATAAAGGCAGTGTTGGGGTGGCTAGGTGACGCAGTGAATAGAGCACTGGCCCTGGAGTCAGGAGGACCTGAGTTCAAATCCGACCTCAGACACTTGACACACTAGCCGAGTGACTTTGGGCAAGTCACTTAACCCCAGTTTCCCTCCAAAAGTAAAAAAATAATAATAATAAAGGCAGTGCATGATAAATACGAAATGAAAACACAGAAATTCGAAGAGGAAGAGATAACTGTGGGCCATGGTAGAGTAAGGTTGAGGGGAGTCAGAGATGATCAAGAAAGTTTTCCTTTAGGAAACGGGATCTGAACTGAGCCTTAAAGAATATGTAGAGTTAACACTAATGCATTGTTGGTGCAAAGAGATCATACAGATGGGAAAAGGACCCACATATACAAAAATATTTATAGCAGTTCTTTTTGTGATGGCAAAGAATTGGAAATTGAAGGGATGACCATAGTTGGGGAATGGCAGAACAAGTTGTGGTGTATGATTGCGATGGAATACGATTGTGCTATAAGAAAAGATGAGCAAGTGGATTTCAGAAAAAAAAACAACCTAGGAAGACTTATATGAACGTATATGCTGAATGAGGAGAGCATAACCAGGAGCACACTGTACACAGGAACAGCCATAATGTGCAATGACTACCTTTGATAGACTTATCTCCTCTTAGCAATGCAGGGATCCAAGATAGCTTCAAAGGGCTTATGATGGAAAATGCTGTCCACATCCAGAAAAAGAACGATCGAGTTTGAATGCAAATTGAAGCATATTATTTGTTTGTTTCTTCTTTCTTGTATTTTCTCCTGTTGGTCCTAATTCTTCTTTATAACATGACTAATGTAAAAAATAGGTTCAATATGAATGTATATGTAGAGCCTGTGTCAAATTACACATTATCTTGGGCTGGGGAGGAAGGAAGAGATGGGGAGAACATTTAGAACTCAAAATCTTATGGAAGTAAATGCTGAAAACTAAAAATAAATAAATTTTTAAAAAGAATAGGTAGGGTTTATGCATATGAAGAGGAAGGAGCATTTCAGCTAAGGAGCACAACCTTAGTAAAGGAACAGAATTGGAAAATGACAAGGGAAACACTACTAATCTGTTTGGGGTGAATAGTCCTGGTGGGAGTGTAGGAGGGTCATAAGATTGCAAAGGAAAGTTAGGATCAGATTGTGGAGTTATTGGGCTCTTATCCTTCCTAGAACTGAGGCTTTTGTTTTTGTTTTGTTTTTTGCTTTTTGGAGGGGCAATTGGGGTTAAGTGACTTGCCCAAGGTCACACGGCTAGTAAGTGTTAAGTGTCTGGGGTCAGATTTGAACTCAGGTTCTCCTGACTCCCAGGGCCGGTGCTTTATTCACTATGTGACCGAGCCGCCCTAACTAAGGCTTTAAAAAAAAGCCTTGGAGTGGTAGTGACCAAAGAGCTGTTACTATGTGACCTTAAAGTGATATAAGGTGCTAGTTGCTATATTATTTTTATACATATAAAAAGCAACCAGTATCATTTACTCTTTTTAAAACCACAGCATATCAAGTAGATTGGATTAGCATAGCATGACAATGAGATTGGATTTTATTTTTCAGGTAAGTATGAAACTTTTTTTTTTGCTTGGAGGGCAATTGGGGTTAAGTGACTTGCCCAAGGTCACACAGCTAGTGTGTCAAGTGTCTGAGGCTGGATTTGAACTCAGGTCCTTCTGACTTCAGGGCTGGTACTCTATTCACTGTGCCACCTAGCCACCCCCTAAGCATGAAACTATTAAAGGTTTTAGATCAAATTGTATGTAGTATAGTTTGAAGGGGGTAGAGGTTGAAGGTAAAGAGGTCACTTATGGAGCTCCTGTAACACAGACCAAATCCTGGCACTTTAGAACATGTCAAATGATAGCTATGGCAAAGATAGAAAGAACATATAGTGAGGATTTTAGGTCCACTAATGGTACAAAAAGAGAACAATACCCAAATTTATTGCAAAGGATATATGAAGAAAGATGCTATCTACATCCAGAGAAAGAACTGATAAGTAGAAGTATACATAGAACGATTTTACATATTTATTTCTAATGATAGCCATCTCTAGGACAGGGGTGGGGGAAGAGAAAAAAAAAAGAAAAATCTTCTGTGATAACTTTATTATACATTTACAAGAAATAGCAAGTAGTACATAAAAGATTTGCAGTTTCAGGTACAATCATCTTTTTTCTATCCTGCTATGTTATGAAAATGCTTGTTTTATTTGTTAAATTTAGAATAAAATAAATAAATAATTTTTAAAAGAATCCATGATATAGGTTACTCTTTATATGTAATAATAATAGTAAGTAGCATCTTCTATCACTTTAAAGTTACATAATAATCTACATAAGTTATCTTAATGAGCAGAGGTGAAAATTTGTGTCTCCTCATTACAGCTGAGAGAAAATTAATTAAAAGCCAAAAGATTCTTGTGGAATAGCCAGAAGAAAAAAAAATGTTCAGTCCCAACATAATAGTAACTCATATTTCTATAATGACTTGAAGTTCACAAAATACCTTCCTGACATCAACTCTGTGAGGTAGATAGTGCACCTATTATCATCTGCAATGTACAGGTAGGGAAACTGAGGTTTAGAAAGGTTAAATGATCTGACCATGTTCACAGTAGTTTAGTAAATGTCAGGGTGTGGCTATGAACCTAGGTGTCCTCAATACTTCTAGCCAATATTTCTGTAAATTCTTGACTCACTCCATTTTTACAGAATAAAATAGGAAAGCTGAGCCCAAATTCACTGGATATCCATCATTGTCTTCTTCCTTAGAATAGTCATACCCCATTTCCAGCACAGTTGGTCAATGTATTGAATGAGGGGCTGGATTTGATGGTCAGGGGTCTTTGTCTTTGGGAAGGGCAACCAAACATTTAAAAACTATACTTATAAATTTATTTTATTAATATAGACTGTGATAGATCTACATATAGCCCTTCACATAGTAGATAATAAGTGTTTGTTGAGTTAAATCAAAACAAAATAGAAAATATGGATATTTAAGTTCATTTGTTTAATTCCAACTGCAAAAATAATCAAATAAGGTGACACAGAGAATAGAGCACCAGCCCTGGAGTCAGGAGGATCTGAGTTCAAATCCAGCCTCTGACACTTAACACTTACTAGCTATGTGACCTTGGGCAAGTCACTTAACCCCAATTGCCCTGCCTTCTCCCTCCAAAAGTCAAAAAAAAGAAAGAAAAAGAAAAGAAAATTAGCTATTTTTAACACTGAGACCAAATTCTCATTCTATATACTTGTCTCTGACAGAATTGTTTTAATCAGGGACATTTCCCATATACATTTAAAACGTTCACCTTAACATTTATTTTCTTTTTATAACAAGGGGTTTGAATAAGGGGAAAAAATGTTTTTAACATAAAAAGCCTCACGGAAGAGAGGCCGCTTCTAAGCATAGAGTTGAAAACTTCCTAGAATTATGAAACCTGAGGCTTATAGAAAGGGAAACAGCTCTTTGGTCACTACTACTTCAAGATTTTAAAGTTTCATTTCTGGGAAGGATAAGAGCCCAACAGGATGTGGGAGTTGAAGGAATTTTTCTCAAACAGCCCCAGTGGGGTGTATGTATGTGTGTGTGTGTGTGCGCATGTGCATGTGCATGTGTATATGTGTGTGTATGTATGATATAAGCACAT
This sequence comes from Petaurus breviceps papuanus, assembly GCF_028583685.1. Taxonomy (NCBI): domain Eukaryota; kingdom Metazoa; phylum Chordata; class Mammalia; order Diprotodontia; family Petauridae; genus Petaurus; species Petaurus breviceps. Next base: position 23,015,062 of record NW_027185876.1, read on the forward strand.
GTTGAGAAGGCTCAGTCTTGGTTTATGTCTCTAGTGTATAATCATAGACAGACAGACAGACAGACAGATAGACAGATAGATAGACAGATAGACAGACAGACAGACAGACAGATAGATAGATAGACAGAGACAGATAGACAGACAGACAGACAGACAGATAGATAGACAGATAGATAGACGGATAGACAGAGACAGACAGACAGATAGACAGACAGACAGACAGACAGATAGATAGATGATAGATAGATAGAGTATAATCAGATAATAGTCACTTATTCAACGGTATCTATTTTGTTTTACATCTTTAAAACAATGTCTTCTGCAATGTCTTCCTATGTATTGGCTCCTTTCTTGCTGTCTACAAACATGCCCATATCTCCCCTGTCCTTACATACTCCTCACTTGATCTCTGTCATTGTCATTAGCTGTCATCCTATAGCTCTCCTCTCCTCCCCCCTTATTTTTGGCTAAACTTCTTAGGAAAATCATCTTCGCTAAGTGCTTCTGTTTTCTCTATTCTCTTCTAAATTCTCTGCAATTGGGTTTTCAGCCATTCAGCTAAAACTGCCTTTTGCAGAGTTACTAGTTATCTCTCCATGGCTACATCTAATGATCATTTCCTAGTCCTTACACTTCTTGACCTCTGCAGCATTTAACATTGTTGATCACTTTTTCCTCCTGGATACTCTCTTCTCTAGGTTTTTGTGATGTAGCTCTCTCCTGGTTCTCCTACCTGTCTGACCTCTTCTCATTCTCTTTCGGTGGATCTCCTTCCACGTCCTGCCCACTAACCACAGATGGCCCCCCAAACCCTCATCTCTTTGAACTCTACACTTTCTTACTGAGTGATGCCATCAGCTCCCATGGGTTCTATTATGAACTCTATGGAGATGATTACCAGATCTATTTATAGAGCAGTGGTCTTTCTCCTGAGCTCCATTTTTATGTCACCAACAACTCAAAGTGGATCTTTCCCTGGACATCTCAAATTAACATGTCTAATACATTATCTTCCTCGAGAATCCTCATTACTTCTCAACTTTCCTACTAGTGCTAAAAGGCACCACCATCCTTGTAATCAACCAGAGTCCTAAGCTTGGTGTTATCCTGAACTCATCATTCTCTCTCACCCCACATGTCCAATCCATTGCCAGATATTGTCATGGCTGCCTTCACAGTAGCTCTCACATACATCTCATCACCTTTCACTTGAAAAACTGCAATAACTTGCTAATCAATCTCACTTGCCACAAGTATTTCTCCACTCCAAGTTATTCTCCACTCAGCTGGAACAGTGATTTGCCTAAAGAGTATGTCTGCCCATGCCATCCCCCTACTCCATAAACTCTGGTTGCTTTCTATGATAAAGTCCTCTGTTTGTCATTTAAAACTTCACGACCCTGGTTTCCCTCCACACATTTTTTGATCCTGGCCCACTTTCTATTGCTCATACATAGCTTTTCCTCTTCCAGTCCTGCATTTGTATAGGCTGTCCTCTGTGCCTAGAATACTCTCTTTTCTTACTTTCTTCTTAGTTGTCCTGGCTTCCTTTAAGACTTGCTCAAATCCAATATATGTATGTATATAATATATATATATGTGTGTGTGTGTATACACATATGTATACTTAGTTTAGCACTTCTATCTACTCTGTATATATGCCAACACTTAGCATAGTGCCTAGTACAGAGTAGGTGGTTGATGAATGCTTATTGATTGATTGTGTATATGTTCTGAGTTAATTTTCCCCTCCCCAAAATTATTAAAAATTATTAATTGAAATGCATTTTAGCAGTGAATAGAGCACTTCCAAAAAAACGGGGGGGGAGGGAAGTGGCTAGGTGGCACAGTGAATAGAGCACCAGCCCTACAGTCAGGTGGACCTGAGTTCAAATACAGCCTCAAACACTTCACACACACACACACACACACACACACACACACACACACACACACAC
>NW_027185876.1:23017029-23064955 GCF_028583685.1 Petaurus breviceps papuanus
ACACACACACACACACACACACACACACACACACACACACACACACAAACTAGCTGTGTGACTTTGGGCAAGTCACTTAACCCCAATTGCCGTTCCTTCCCCCTTCCAAAAAAAATAATAATAATGCATTTTTAGTCAATCTTAAGTAGTTTCTAGAAATGGGTATTTAATAAAGTGGTAGAGTAAGAACATTTATTATAAAATAGCCTCTCAAAATCTATGACACACTCTCTCATAAGTATATATAGAGTCCAGGGGATTATAGAGTCAGAGACAAGTCTTTCTCTTCTTCCTAGATTCCCTTCAAATTTGTGCATTTCACCTTCTGTGGTCTTTACTATCTCTTGCTTTGTCATAAATTCTTCTTCCTCTATCCTTTGATCTGACAGGTAATTTTTTCCTTGTTCCTCTAATTCATTTATGATGGCACCCTTTGTGTCTAAGTCATGTTCTCATGTGGTACTAATCTTGGTATATATACAATGTGAAATGTTTCCATCAGACTTCTTCCTAGTTTTCTCAACATTTTTTCTCAAATAGTGAGTTCTTACACCAATACCTAGATTTACCAAACACTAGACTATAGTATTCATTTTCTTCTTTATATTATATACCAAATCTGTTTTACTGACTGACTTCCCATTTTTTAAACTAATACCCAATCATTATGATGATTAGTGCTTTGTAGTATAGTTTTGGATTTGGTCCTAATAGGTCCCCTTCCTTTCTACTTTATTTTTACTATTTCCCCTGAGATTCTTAGCCTCTTATCCCTTCAGATCACATTTGTTATTTTTCTAGTTCTAAAAAGTAAACCTTTGATAGTTTGATTGGTATAGCACTACATAAGTTACTTGATTTAGGCGGTATTGTTACTTTTATTATGTTGGCTTTATATTTCTCCAATGATTTAAATCTATCTTTATTTGTATAAAGAGTGTTTTGTAGTTACATTTATATATACTTAGTCTCTTTGTGGGTCTTGGCAGGTAGACTATCAAATATTTTATACATTGTGGTTATAATTCAATGGAATTTCTCTTTCTATTTGTTCCTGCTGAGTTTTGTTATTAATATACAGGAACACTGATAATTTATGTATTTATTTTTATCCTTCAACTTTGTTGAAGTTATTGTTTCAGTTAGCTTTTATTGAATCTCTAGGGGGAAGCCATCATATCATCTGCAAAAAGCAGGCATTTTATTTCTTCTTTGCTGAGTTTTCCCTTCAATTTCTTTTCCTTGTCTTATTGCTATGGCTAGCATTCTGAGTATAATATTAAAAATAATGGCACTGACATGCATCCTTGATCTTAATGGTAATGCCTCTAGTTAATCTCCATTACATATAATCTCAAACCATATAATTGATTTTACTTGCCATATTGAAGAACTTATACTACTTACCACATTCTAACTAGACTACTTAACCATATTTATTGCTATGAATTTCCCTACCCATCCACCCACACACAGAGGAATCATTACTGCAACTTGTTGAAAACTTTCCCTATGTTTATTGATATATTCATATAATTTTTATTTTTGTTTTTAATATGTTATCAATATAGTTTCCCTAATGTTGAACCAACCCTGCAATTCTGATACAAATCTTAGTGATAGTACATACACTTAGTGATATATGGCTGTATTTTCTTTGCTAAAATTTTATTTTTAAAATTTGCATCAATGTTCATTAGGAATATTGGATTTTAACTTTCTTCTCTTTTTTAAAAAGCTTTCCCTGGTTTAGGAATCCAGACCATATTTATATCAGAGGAGGTATTTGGTAGGATCCTTCTTTTGCTATTTTTTCAAACAGCTTATATAATATTAAAATTAATTATTTTTTGAATGTTTTATAGAATTTGCTTACAAATCCATCTGGCCCCAGAGTTTGGGGGAATAAGAAGGGAGTCACTTATAGTTTATTCAAAATCTTTTTTCTGAGATGAGTAAAGTGCTCTATTTCTTGATCTGTTAATCTATACATTTTATATTTTTTGTAAATATTCATTTATTTCACTTAAAGTATAGGTTTTGCTAGTATATATAATTGGGCAAAAGAATTTCTAATTATTTCTTTTATTTCTTATTAATTTGTTGCAAATTTACCTTTTAATTTTTATTATTAGTAACTTAGCTTTGCTCTTTCTTTTTCTCTTTTTGTTCTTTTATTTATTTTTTGCTTTTTGGAGGGGCAGGACAGAGCAGTTGGGGTTAAGTGACTTTCTTTTTTTTTAATTAAATGTATTTATTTTTAGTTTTCAACATTCACTTTGATAGGATTTTGATTTCTAAATTCTTCCCCCTCCCTCTCCTTGGCCCTCCCCAAAATGATATGCAATCTGATATAGGCTACATACGTGTAATCATATTAAACATATTTCCACATTAGTCATGTTGTGAAAGAAGAATCAGAACTAAAAGGGAAAACCATTAGAAAGAAAAAAAAAGAGAGAGAAAATAGTATGCTTCAATCTGTATCCAGACTCCATAGCTCTTTCTCTGGATGTGAATAGCATTTTCTACCACGAGTTTTTTGGGATTGTTTTATCATTGCATTACTAAGAAGAACTTTTTTTCCCCAAAATCAAATTAGCCAATGGTTTGTCTATTTTACTGAGGTTTTTTCCTTAAAAAAAAAACAGCTTCTAGTTTTATTAATTAAATAGGGTTTTTATTAAAACCTTTTCTTTTTAATTTTCAGGATTTCTATTTTGGTGTTTTATTGGAGTTTTTAATTTGTTGGCTTTCTTTCTGAGTGTTTTTAGTTGCATGTCCAATGAATCTGTTATTTCTTTTTTATTGATGAAAGTATTTAGAGATATACATTGTCCATAAAGATTGTTGTGGCTGCAAATCAACAACAAGAATTAATTAAGTACCTCCTAAGTGCCAGGTACCATGCTAAGCTCTAGGGATGCAAAGAAAGGCAGAAACAATCCCTACTCTCAAGGAATCCCCTTTCTAATAACCATGCGAACAATTACGTACATATAAGATACAGGGTAAATTGAAGGCAATAAGCTATTATTTAAAAAAAAATAAATAAAGTAACTAGGAATACTGTTCGATTAGTATGTATTAAGTCCCTAAGTGACAGACACTGGAAATACAAAGACCAAAAAGGAGGCAGATGGGGGAGAGAGAATACACTAGTGGGGAAAAGGAAGAAGGAAGAGTAGGGGAAATTATCTCACATAATTGAAGTGTGATTTGTAGGGGTAGAAAGGTGCACAAAAAGGGAGGAAATAATATCAGGAGCTAACTACTTGGACTTATACACATAAATACTCCCAGGCCATCTCTCTTATTTGACTCTCTCTATGACCCTTGATGATGTTAGGGTTCTGACATGACATATGTATCACCCCCTTCTATTAGAATGTAAAGACTTCATCCTTGCTTGTATTTGACTTTTTGTTTCTCTTGACTTCTGTGTTTATATTTCAAAGTTTCTACTCAGTTCTGGTCTTTTATTCAGGAATGCTTAAAAATCCTCTATCTTATTAAAGATTAATTTTTATCCCTGTAGGATTATTCTCAATTTTGGTTGGTAAATGTTTGTAATCATATATCTTTTGATTTTTAAAATATCATATTCCAAGCTCTTCACTCCTTTATATTGGTGCCTGCTAATTAATGTAGGTCATGTAGCAGGCAGCTATGTGGCACAGTGAATAGAATGTTGGGCCTTGTGTCAGGAAGACTCATCTTTCTGAATACAAATCTGACATCAGACACTTGTTAACTGTGTGACCCTGAGCAAGTCACTTAGCCCTGTTTACCTCACTTTCCTTATCTGCAAAATGATCTGGAGATGGAGATGGCAAATCACTCCAGTACCTTGAACAAGAAAACCCCAAATGGGGTTATGAAGTGTCAGATATGACTGAAACAAATGAACAAAAAGATCATCTAAAAAAGACAAATTTAAAAATACACATTACAATAACTTGTTAGAGTATGAGAAAAGATTGCCCTAAAATGATACACATACAGGCATCTAATAGATATTCAAGGTAGTTATAGAATACAGCTTCTTCCTGTCCTAGTTAGCTTCATACCTATGAACCAACTCTCCCTAACATTCTGTCCCTCCCATATTACACTTTTCAAATATCTGGCTATTCTTTATAATTCCACTCAACATTTATGTCCCGTAGTAATTGCTTAACAAACATTTGTTTAGCTGAATTAAATTGAGTTATAGGCCAGCTTGTGTTATTTCTCTCAGTTCCCCTCATCCTTGAGAAACTAAAGCCCTTTCTAGTGGTTCAGTAGGCATCAAGGCCTGGTTCAAACTAATGGAACCACAGGCAATAATGTGACACCCTAAGTTGGCTGCTATTTATCCTGGGTTCTAATTCCACAAGTGCTTCCAATTGATTTTTATGAGCATTTCAGCCTACCTTTATTTTCCCAACTGTATCTCACTTGCTTTTAGTCTTAACTCACTTTGTTCTAGGTCTCTGGGTCATTCCTTTGACTTGTTTCTGACTTTGTTTTCTCACATCTGTTCTTCCCAGGAGACTCTGGAGTCCAAAACTATGTCAACCATTCTGTTTCCTTTCAGGTGAAGTATAATCCATCATAAACTAACATTTACCAAGCCCCTTGATTAACACAGGAAATGCATGAGGTAGGGCAGGAAGAGCTTTCAGTGATGCCAAGCTGCTTGCTCCCTAACAATACAGACTATCTTTTTAACATCAAAGATTTTCCCAGTGCTGGTATATGGCTACAAATCTTGGGATAACACAGATTTCAAAGAATCAAAATGGCAGATGAACTACAGGATAATGAAAAGATGCAAAGTGGATAACAAGCAGCTTGCAAGTGATGGAAAAAATTCTGTAAAAAATGTGGCATAAATATCAAAATAATATCAAATGTATCAACAATAATTACAAAATCATGAGTGACTGACAAGAAAAGCAAAATGTATTGTCCCTTCCACATAAGCTAGAGGGCTAGCGATTTCCTCTATATAAATTCCATCTCCCACTTCTCTGTTTTTGCACAGGTTCCCTGATGTCAGAGAAGCACTCTCTCCTCACCTTCAAGGCACTGCATAGGGATAACCTCCAAAATTAAGCCTTTCCTGATTCCCTTTGGGTGTTAACACTACTTCTAGAAATTAATTTTTAATGCTTTCTGTTTAATGCTGTGAAGCTGTTGTAGCACTCCACCAACTTGAAAGCAGAAACCATATTTTTATCTTTGGATCCACAGGACCATACGTAGTATGTGTCTTAAAAGTAATTTATTGAATTGAAATAGAAATGGGCTGGCCATATAGTAAGAATGAGGAATAATAAATGGATAGTCCAAATGTTGCAGTATTAGACACAAAATTACAAAAGGCCCAAAGGAAGTCCTCCAGTGCATAGGGACAGATTTTCAGTGGAAGAGTTATAAAAAGACAAGAGTTGCTTAGGATGAAAGGGAATAGAAGATTTGTAATCTCTACTGGGCAGAGGAAGCAACCACATCAATGAGATCAGATATGAACTAAAATATTGAACTGTATCAACAGCACCTCTCCTCTTCCTATTGTCTCTTCTTTCTCCTAACGAGCATTTGTATAATCCTTCAAGGTTTGTAAAGTACTTTACAGATATTATCTCATTTGATTCTCACAATAATGGAGGTAGGTGTTATTATCATCCCTATTTTACAAATAGAAAAACAGAGGCAAATAGAGACTAAATGTCTAGCTAGTAAGTGACTGAAGCAGGACTTGAAATACATATAAAATTGTGGAGGTAGCCTATTGATCACACACATGCATTTTTGTACACACACACACACACACACACACACACACACACACAAGGCTGGATAGAGGTAACTACTTGTGAAACCAAAAGGCAGAAAAAGAGACTTCACTGAGCTATCCAAATATCTAGCACAGTGCTTGGAGCATAGTGAATTCTTTTTTTTTTTAATTAAATTTATGTTTATTTTTAGCATACATCATTCATTTCCACAAGATTTTGAGTTACAAATTTTCTCCCCATCTTTCCCCTACCCACCACCACAAAACAGCAATCCCACTGTATATGCCCTCCCCCATATGCTCTCTCCTATATCCTCCCCCATCCCCGCTCTGACTTTCCAGTAGGGCAGGATGGATCCCCAGTGCCTATATATCTTATTTCCTAGTTGCATGTAAAAAGAAATGATAATAATATATATTTTTAAAACATATGATTTTAAAATTTTGAATTCCAGATTCTTTCTCTTCCTCCCTCGTCACCCACTTTTACTGGGAATATAGGCAATTCAATATAGGTTGTACATGTGTAGCTATGCAAAACCTTTCCATAGTGGATATATTGTAAAAGACTGACTATATTTCCCTCCATCCTATCCCACCCCCACTTGTTCTATTCTCTACTTTGACCCTGTCCCTTTTCAAAAGTGTGTGCTTCTAACTTCCCTCCCCCCCAATCTGCCCTCCCCTCTCCCCTCCATCATCCCCCATCTCATCCCCTTCCCCCCTACTCTCCTGTAGGGTGAGATATCCTATTTAGTGTGTATGTCATTCCCTCCCTAAGCCAAATTCAATGAGAGTAAGGTTGACCCATTTCCTTTTGCCTTCCTGTTCTTCCCCCCCATTGTTACAGTTTTCCCTTGCCTCTTCTATATGAAATAATTTACCCCATTCTGTCTTTCCCCATCTCCTCTCATTATATTCTTCTCTCACCTCTCAATTCTACCTTTTAAGTAAAATCTCTTCCTCTTCAATTGGTCCTGTGCCCTCTGTCTATGTATACCTGTACAGATATATACACACACTCACATATGTATTCATATGCCCATATACCCTCCTATATAGACATATATATGTATGTATACATATATATTTATATTCCCTTCAATTATTCTCATACTGAGAAAAGTTTCATAAGTCACAATTATCATTTTTCCATGTAGGGATGTAAATAGTTCCACTTTGATAAGTTCCTTATGATTTCTTTTCCCTGTTTACCTTCTCATGCTTCTCTTCTTTCTTGTATCTGAATGTCAAATTTTCTATTCAACTCTGGTTTTTTCATCAAGAATGCTTGAAAGTCCTCTATTTCATTGAATGACCATATTTTCCCCTGAAATATAACACTCAATTTTGCTGGGTAGGTGATTCTTGGTTTTAATCCCAGCTCCTTTGACCTCCTGAATATTATATTCCAAGCCCTTCAATCCCTCAGTGTAGAAGCTGCCAGATCCTGTGTTATCCTGATTGTGTTTCCACAATATTCAAATTGCTTCTTCCTGGCTGCTTGTAATATTTTCTCCTTGACCTGCGAACTCTGAAACCTGGCTATGATATTCCTAGGAGTTTTCTTTTGGGGATCTTTTTAAAGAGGTGATCAGTAGATTCTTTCAACCTCTATTTTGTCCTCTGGTTCTAAAACATCAGGGCAATTTTCCTTGAGGATTTCTTGAAGGATGATTTCTAGGTTCTTTTTTTGATCGTGGCTTTCAGGTAGTCCAATAATTTTAAAATTATCTCTCCTGGATCTATTTTCCAGGTCAGCAGTTTTTCCAATGAGATATTTAACATTGCCTGCTATTTTTTCATTTGTTTGCATCTGTTTAATAGTATTTTGATTCTCATAAAGTCACTAGCTTCCATTTGCTCCAATCTAATTCTGAAGTCATGATTCTCTTCAATGAGCTTTTGAGATTCTTTTTCCATCTGGCAAATTCGGCTTTTTAAGGCATTCTTCTGCTCATTGGCTTTTTGAGCATCTTTTGCCATTTGAGTTAGTCTATTTTTTAAGGTATTATTTTCTTCAGTCAGGTTGTTGACTGTCTTTTCATGATTTTCTTACATCATTTTCATTTCTCTTCCCAATTTTTCCTCCACTTCTCATATTTGGTTTTCAAAATCCTTCTTAAGCTCCTCTATGGCCTATAACCAGTTCATATTTTCCTTGGAAGCTTTTGGTACAGGAGTTCTGACTTCATTGTCTTTCTCCTGTTCCATGCTTTGATCCTTTTTGTTCCCAAAAAAAGGAATCTGAGGTTTGACTGTTCTGCTTGCTTTGGTTCCTTTGCTTTCTCATGTTGCCACTCAATTACTTGACTTTGAGCTTTTTGCCACAGTAGCTCTCTGCTTCCAGAGAGTAGAGCTTTGTCCCAAATAGCTGGGGTTTTCACAACTGCCAGAGCTATTAGTTGGGTGCCCTCTCTGAAGCCTCCACCTGCTTTGGCACCTGGTCACACACCCCAGGACCTCCACCCTAGACCGCAATCCAGATCCAAGCAGGTTAAAGCAAGAGTGATTACCTCTCAGACTGGTCATTTGGTCCCCCTACAATCTGAAGGCCAGGAGCTCTGAAGCAGCCATATGGCAGTGGCCACTGCACCCCAGCTACTTCTTCCTCCGGGGGCAGAGGCCAGACCACACTCCTGGACCCCCTGTTCCCAAAGTCCACTGACCTCTCACTTTGTCTTTGGCATTTATGGGTTGATAACTCTGGAAACCGCCACAGCTGCTGATGATCTACTCTCCTGAAGTCCACTCCAGGGTTGGGGGCCACCCTGAGGCTAAAACCATGGGCTCATGTTGGGCTGGGCTCCACTCCCAGCTGCTGCAATGGACACTTCCAGTCCACTTCCCGGGCTGCCTTCAGCAGGTGGTTTCTCTCTGTCACTTTTTGGGTTCTGTAGCTCTAAAGTTTGTTTAGAGTAATTTTTATAGGTATTCGAAGTGGTTATGGGGGAGCGCAGGGAGTTTTCCTGTTTCTATGCCTCCATCTTGGTTCATCCCCGAAGCATAGTGAATTCTTAATAAATGTTAAAGGAATGGTGAAAATGTGGCAACTTGTGAGCATATACCTTGAATTTCAAGTGTTAAATATTCATTGGATAAAATTTTGATGGTAGAAATTATTTTCTACTTTGCTTACACTTCCCAAAAGTTCTTATTGTGCTGCCAGTACTTGGTGAATGCTTGCTGAAGAAACCTTGAATGAAAAAAAATTATTCCTAGTAGCATTTTTTAAAAGCCTTAGTCCTCCTGGATGACTTTTCCCCATTCAATCACTTCTCTTCTTTAACTATGTTGTCTGTGCAGAAGCATTTCATGTTCTGTCTTCTGCTATAAACAACAGTTTCATGTTCCTTCAGTTACTTTACATTAAAGGATGGCCCTGTTCCCACTGGCTCTCTTCCCTTCATTCCTGAGTCCCTTTTCTCTTCCTCTTCAGCTAGCATTGTTCCTTAGTTTTGTTTGTTTTTAAAAGAAGCAATTGGGGTTAAGTGACTTGCCCAGGGTCACATAGCTGGTAAGTGTCTGAAACTGGATTTGCACTCAGGTCCTCCTGACTCCAGGGCAGGTGCTCTGTATACTGTGTCACCTAGTTGCTCCTTGTTCCTTAGTTTTCAAATTTCATTTTTGTATTCCTTTCCAAAAAAGGATTTCTCTCACTCTCTTCATCACCCACCTTCTTTTTCTGTTTACTCTACATCCTCTTTCTCTGATTCATGATCCCTATAATTATCTGGTCTCTCTCTTTTCTCTGTATTTTTTATGTAATCGAAGCTTCCAAGGTATCAATTTTAAGTTCTCCCCTCTAGGCACTTTCTGCCACTTCCCTATAGGGTTTGCCCTGTGGATTCACTTTTCCCATTCTGCCTCATTTCCAGAACAAAGGCAATTATTGCAGGTGTCATAAAGGACACTGCTCTATGGTAGGTCCCCTCCCCAACCATATCCCTGATTACCAAACCCAATACTTATACATTGACTTTTTTTTCTTCCTACATTTGCCAGGAAATCTCCCCATATCCACGCTCTCCTGCTCTTCCAGGTGCCAATTGCCTCCAGGGGTTCCAACTCCCCCACCTCCTAGAATAAGCAGACTTTTCAAAATCCAGTAGAAGATCCTCATCTCCTTCACCTCTTTGCACTCATTGGAGCATTCATCAGTGGAACCCCCTCACACCTTGGAAAAGTAAGGCTTCCTTCCTTCCTCTCTCTTTTCAATCTTTCCACCCTCTTCCTTACCTGCTCACCTGTAGCCTCCTTTCTTCTTTTGAGACCGCGGGGGTCAGTCGCCTTTCCCTCACTGTTAGCTCTTGATTTGACCTTGGCACATCACATTACTCTATCCCACTGTTCTACTCCACCCCCACCCCAGCTTCACCTCCCATGTTGTTATATATTCCCACAAAAGAAGCATTTACTTGTAGGCAAAATGTTGCCAGGTTCTATCCCTAATAAAGGAGGCTTCTAATCTTGTCCCTGATTTTGAGGTAGTCTTCTTAGAAACTATAGGGAATTTTCGCTTGGGTGAGCTTGGGACCTATCTCTTGGCTAAGATAGCTTACTCCCAGAGGGAAAACACATTCTTTCTAGGTATTTCTGAGGCTACTTGTTTGCTACATTTTTGGATATATGAATTTACTTGCTTTTCACTATTTATGATAATCTTTTGTAAAACTAGCATTTGGTGGGAAGGAATGAAGCCTTTGGGTGTAAGCTTGGGATATCCTTCTTAAGAGATACTGGCCAGGAAACTGGGCTTTGTTCTGAACTAATTGTCAACTAGTAATTCTTAAGATGTCATAGATATAATTCTAGTTGCTTCCTTTTCTCTTGGAGGAGAAAAAAGCAGCCAGACAAATGAACCCTTCACCTGCTCTTCTCAAAGAAGAAAGCACAATCTCCTTCAATGAGTGGTAAACCAGACTTCAGATCTCGACATAAGCCACTTGTCTATATATTTAGAAATTCCATGTGGTTAAATACTTTTCATATGAGCAGCATATATTTTATATAAGTAATAAATAACTATTTCCCCTTATGTTGAACTAGCTTAGGGAACAAGACAGAAGCATTTTTGACATATTTCCCTTGGGAAGAGAAATGATGAGTCTATAGGAGTTAAGTCACCAAAGTGAAAACATGAAATGCTGATTAATATAGTGTTGTCTCTTTTAGAATTCTGGCCAAGGAATGTGTTCCACAAAAGGGAAAAGCCTTCATATCATTACAAAATTCTATACCACTCTTTCTAGAAAATATATCTTTCAGTGAGCCACTGGTCCTCACTTTAGGAAACCCTAGAGAAGCTTATAAATAGCAAAGAAAGCTGGAAAAACAGGAAACAAAGAACAATTTGTGGGAGATCTGGGGAAGAGAAGCACATCAGAGATAATGAAGTTTTCTCTAATGATAATTAAAATATAAAGGGTCTAGGATGGCGGTAAAGAGAGAAACATAAAAATGATTAAAGAGCTGGCATGGACTTGGGTTAATGAGAATGTGGTGTGCAAGGCAGTAGGCTAGGAGTTGTCTGAATTTTTTTTTGCCCTAAATGTATTCTTCTATATGTTATTTTCCTAGATGTGCTAGCATTGTCTTCCTTTTTTATGCCATTGAAAACAATAAAGGATCACACTCATAGTTACATGGAAAGTATTCAGTATGAATCAGCCAAAAAGTAAAGTGGTGATAAATACTTAAGCTGTTAGCTTTCTATATGAACTTTGTCAAATCTGATTTTTCTCCGTCTCAGTGCCCCACTGATAGAATATAGTGATTATGTTCTGTTTGGGTTACAAGGGTCAGAGATTTCTCAAAGCTCAGCAGGTAAAAGAGGGCAAAAGGGTAGCCCCTTAATGTGGTTTGATATCAAAGGTATCTCTTGTTCTAAAGTTTGGAAGTAATAGTGAAGCACATGTCATATGAGAATTGGTGATGTTTCATCTTGAGAAGAAAGCCTGAGAAGATAAAAGAGACATGATATAGTTCTCTTCAAGATTTGAAGGGCTGTCATTTGAAAGTGGTATTAGGTTTGTTTTGCTTCACATAAGAACAATTGGTAGAAATTATAAAGAAGCAAATTTAGACTTGATGTGAGGAAAATCTTCATAACAATTGGAGCAGTCTGAAAGTAGAATTTGGGGTGGCTAGGTGGTGTAGTGAATTGAGTGTGGAGTCTAGAGTCAGAAAGACTCATCCTCCTGAGTTCAAATTTGGCCTCAGACACTAGTTATTACTGGGCCAGTCACTTAACTCTGTTTGCCTCAGTTTCCTTATCTGTAAAAATGAGCTGGAGAAAGAAATGGCAAACCATTCCAGTATCTTGGCCAAGAAAACCCCAAATAGGGTCATGAAGAGTCAGCCATGACTGAAAAATGACTGAACAATAACAACAAATGTAGAATTGTATGAATTGAATGGAAATAGAAAGGAATACACCTTTTTCTCAGCAGTTCATGGTACCTTTACAAACACTGACCATATATTTGTGCATAAAATTTCATAGTTAAAAGCAGAAGTGTTAAAAACATCCTTTCCAGATAATTATAATAATAAAATAAAAATTATATTTAATAAGGGATCAAGGAAATATAGATTAAAAACTAATTGGAGATTAAACAACCTAATCTTAAAGAATGAGAGAAACAATCAATAATTTCATTAAAGAGAATGACAATAATGAGACAACATATCAAAACCTATGGAATCCAGCAAAAGCAGTGATTAGAGGAAATTACATCTCTAAATACTTACATCAATAAAATAGAGAAAGAGCAGACTAATGAACTGGGTATGCAACAACAACAACAAAAACTTGAAAAAGAACAAATTAAAAATCCCCAATCAAACACTACCTTGAAAATACTAAAAATTAAAAGTGAGATTAATAAAATTAAGAGTAAAAATCCCCAATGAATTAGTAAATAAAACTAGGAGTTGATGTTATGGAAAAACAAAATAGATAAATAATTGGCTAATTTGATTTAAAAGAGAGAGAAAGCCAAATTACTAGTATCAAAAATGAAAAGGATGAATACACCACTACCAAAGATCAAAGTAAAGCAATTATAAGGTGTTATTTTGTCCACTTACATGCCAATAAATTTAACAATTTAAGTGAAACGTAAGAATATTTACAAAACTCTAAATTGCCTATATTAACAGAAGAGGAAATGTAGAATTGAGGCAGAAAAAAATTTTGACTAAGCACTTGAGACAGGCACAGGCCCTAAAAGTTCAGCAGAGCACTAAGGGCAAAGGCTTATATTATCCTGGGATTTTATGAAAGACTTTTGGAGCTAGGTGTTGTGTTCTACTTGTATGCTTCATTACCATTTTGCTCTAAATGTACACTTTCTCATTCCATCATGGATGCTTTGTATGTAGGTAGGAGAATACGCCCCAGATTTTGTGAGGAATGTTTTGTACCAATTGTTCTCACTATATTACTCAGAGTAAATACCTTTGCTGAAAAGTAATTGAAGTTGCTAAATGATTGCTAAGGAGGCTTACATTGGCTCAAGAGTTTTGAGTTTTCAAAGTATAATGAATTTTTTTAAATGGTATGAAAAGGAGATTCAGTTTGACATACAATCTTCTTTTAGTGTTCTGCTCTGTATATGGAAATGTTATTTTGTGGGGGGAGAGTTATTAATTTTCAAAATACAATTAATGTTTAAAAAGTTTAGTCCACAATATTCTGAAGTACATGTGAGACTGACCGACTTTCTTCTGCTTCTCCATTACAAATTCTAAGGTAAAGAGGTCACTTCTCCCCAATATTCCCTTCATGTCCACTGTAACAACCAATTTCTCCTTGTAAGAATCAGCTGTAGAAGTTCCTTATCCTTCACCTTTTGATGTATGAAATTAGCATTGAGCTAATTTTAAAATGTATTAACTGCTATACTTTAGGCAGGGATTTGAGATCCAGCAGATTTCTTTATAACTTAAGTCCCCATCATAACTAAACCATGGCTTTGTATGAGGCATGTGATTTTTTTTTCCCCCAAATGTTTCTTTCTGACTAGGTGGTTGGTAGAACGGTATAATCAAATGCTAATAGCATTTCCTTTTTTTCCTTCCTTTGACTCTTACCCACATGTGCTCTACTATGTTTCCCTTCCTTGTTACTGGATTTTTCTGATGTGAGTATATCTTCTTAACATGTGATACTGTGTTGAATTTCCCCCACTCCTCCCCCAACTTTTTACCAAACCTATTCCTTTGAATAAAGTGTCCCCTTCCAGGGTCACAAAGTTTCAATGATTCTTAGGAGCTCAAGTTACATTTTTTTGTTGTTCAGTTATGTCTGACTCCACGTGACCCTGGGGGGTGGGGGGGGACATTGTCCACAGAGTTTTCTTGACAAAGATATTGGGGGTGGTCTATCCACATTTTATAGCTGAGGAACTGGGGCAAATAGTGGTTAAGTGACTTGTCCAGGGTCACATAGCTAGTAAGTGTCTGAGGTCAAATTTGAACTTGGATCTTCCTGACTCCAGGCCTGGTACTCTATCCATTGTACCACCAGCTGCCCCAAAGTTGAATTAAGATCTTGATTTCTCCTTCCTTGTTAATTATAGTTTGTGCATAAACATCTGAAGCCATGGATTTTGTTTGTAGCTCCTTTCTTTGATCTTATGTCCTATGGATTTCTATTTCCATGTCTAAGTGACACGTTCCTCCCATATTGTAGCTACCCTCTATTTATCCCTAAGAGCTCATCATTACTATATTTTAAGGCATGGTGTAGAAATCCAAATCCTATTTTCAGGTACCATCTTTTCATTCTCCAATTCTGTCTTCCTCTACTCTAGCCCTTGCCTTTTTTCACAATAGTGATAAAAATACCACCTATGAAACAAATGTTTTTAGTTTCTTACCTTAGACTTTAGCAATGTTTCCTAGATTCCTTCTGGCAGTATTTGTCTCAAGTGCTTATCACAGAATATCACCAGAAGTATATAGTAGTAATCTGGTCTGATAAGTTTGGGGAAATTCTCTGTCATCTCCTGGATGTATGCACCAAGAAGATAGCAAGCCCTTCTTTTCAGTCATGAGGCCAACAAGTAGATGCCTCAGAAGCCTTCAGCAAGGAATCCAGTGACCACTACCTGTCTCTTCTTCTAATGACCCATACTGAATGCTTTTTCACTTGACAACACCTGTGAATCCACATCATCATTCCCTGAACAGGCAGCTACTTCTCCAGATGACACATCTCTCTCCTTTTCAGGAAGAATCTGTTACTTAATGTCAAGTGTTTAATGATCTATCTTCATCCCTTTTTGCTTACTCTCCCCAAACTCTGACACAGGTCAGGATCTATCTTTGCTTCAAATGCTTTTGCCCCAATTTGTTTTCGTATTGAAGCCTCTGTTTTCTTTCATAGAAAGAAATTATTGTCATAAAAAAGGGAAAAGGACCAACATGTACAAAAATATTTATAGCAGCTCTTTTTGTGGTGGCAAGGAATTGGAAATCAAGGGAATGTCCATCAACTGGGAATGGCTGAACAAGTTGTGGTATATGAATGCAATGGAATACTATTGTGTTATAAGTAATGATGAGCAGGCAGATTTCTGAAAAACCAGGACTTATGTGAACTGATGCAAAGTGAAATGAGCAGAACCGGAACATTGTACAC
Source organism: Petaurus breviceps papuanus (assembly GCF_028583685.1). Taxonomy (NCBI): domain Eukaryota; kingdom Metazoa; phylum Chordata; class Mammalia; order Diprotodontia; family Petauridae; genus Petaurus; species Petaurus breviceps. The sequence continues at coordinate 23,032,464 of NW_027185876.1, forward strand.
AGTAATAGCAACATCGTATGATGATCAAGTATGAATTACTTAGCTCTTCTCAGCAGTACAATGATCCAAAACAATTCCAACGGACTCAATGAAAAATGCTATCCACATCCAGAGAAAGAACTGATGGACTCTGAATACAGATTGAAGCATACTGTGTTCACTTTATTTTATTCATAGTTTTTCCTTTTTGGTCTTTCTTCTTTCACATGAATAATATGGAAATGTTTTACATGATTGCACATACACAACCTAATATGAAATTACTTACTGTTTTAGGGGGGAGGAAAGTGAAAGAGGGAGAAAACTTGGAACTCAACATTTTAAAAAGATGAATGTTAAAAACTATCTTTACATGTAATTGGAAAATTTTTTTAAAGACATCATTGTCTAATCTCTTTTATATCTGTGTACATTTTATATCCCTTCAGCAAAACAAAAGGCAGGGACTGTCACATTCCTACAAATCAAGAACTACTGAGAACCTATTATGTGTGATTTACTAGTTTAGGTGTTATAGAGGATACAAAAAGTATAGCGATGGACTTTGCTTTCAAGGAGTTTATAACTTGAGATTACCTATGAGATTTCTAGGGCAGCAAGCATAGCAAAAGTGTGCAAACACTACACCTAATACTCTGAAGCAAGTTTCCTGGTCTTTTATGTAAGCACAATGAAATTTCTCCCTCTCCTCTTCTGAGCCAGCCATGATGTAAAGGACACGGATTATGAATGTGTTTACTCTGCCTGAATAAAACAAAGATGAATTTTTGTCTTCAGAAAAATGGGAAGTTATGTAAGATTCCTGCAAAGCCTCAGTACTCTTCCCCTTTCTCCCAAGTTTATGAACCAAGTTTTTGAGATAGAAATTTTGGGCGAGAAACTAAGTCCACTGGGGCTTAGGTCATGTTTTCTTCATTGTTACTGGATGAAGGCAGGGGATACTGAAAGAGGAAAACTGATTTGGGAAGTAAACGATTTGGCTAAGAAGGTAGTGTTTGAGAATGGGATTTAGACTTCATGGATGCAATCTGTATTTTCAATTAACCACTAAAAGTCCCCAAGACTCTTTCAGGGGTTCCATAAGATCAAAACTATCTTCGTAATACTGTTTTAATGTCAAATATAGTAAATCAAATATAACCCACATAAAAGCTCTTTGGGAGGGTCCTCAATAATTTTTGAGGGTATAATGTGGACCTGAGATGAAAAAGTTTGAGGTTCCACTGCTAATTTTTTTTTTTACAATAAAATCCTTTCAGTCAACCAGGTTCACAATTTGAGGTATTGACTCCTTTTGCTCCCCACCCCTGCACCCCTCATCCCCAATATATAGTCAGATATCTAGTCCTATTTTATATTCAGCCATTCTCCAGTCAGCCTCTGCTGTTCAGGTCTTTTTTTTTTTTTTTAAGTTTTCTCCTGAACTAATGAAACAATATCTCGATTGACCTCCCTGTACCCAGTCTCTCTTCCAATCTGTCCTCTACATAAATTTTCTCACTTAAAAATATTTAGTGGTTCTCTATCACATATAGGAAGAAATACATAGCCCTCTATAATTTGGCCCTCCCCTTTCCTGATCCTCCCAGTTATGTCTTCCTTTTACCATTATTTTCTATAATTTTTATCTGTTGTGTATTTGCTATGTACTTTGCATTTACTTTGTGTTGTCTGTCCTTTATTTTCCAAAAGGACTTATGACATCACAAGGTAGTGTCTTGACTTGCGCCTAATTGGAATTGACACAGCTGCACAAAGTCCTCAACCTCACTCTTTCCTCCAGTCATCAAAGTACAGTGTCAAGACAAAAGTCAGAACTGGTGATGGTAGATGACCTTAGTGTCCTTGATAAGTGACCAAGCTCTAAGCTAAATTGTTCTCACCCACCCATTCCACTGGGGAAAGTTTTCACATGCTTGGGGTAGAAAACCACCTAATTCACTGATAGGTTTGAGGCTTGCTGGTTACCTTCAACCTGGTTTAGCCTGTGTGCTGAAATGGTTTTTACTGGGGTATGGCTATTGTGCATGATACAGCTTCTCAGAGCCACAGGTGAGAGTTGGCTGAAAGGTTGTTCACCAAAGGTGGATGAGTGGCCCTAAAAAAGTTTGGTAAGCCCTCACACCAGAGGGTCTAGTCCTCCCTTACCACATCATACATACATGTATGTATGTATGTATGCTAACACTCCATCTTCTTCAGTAGGATGTAAGCTTCTTGAGGGAAAGCACTGTTTAGGTTTTTGTCTTTGTGTATGTAGAAAGGAAACATGGTATAGTGAATAAAGAGACTTTGGAATCTGGAATACCTGGTTTCAAGTCCCATCTCTGACACCTATTGGCTGAGTGGCCCTGGGCAAGTAGCAACCTCCAAGAACCCCAGGGCCTAAAGTGAGGAAGGCCCAGTTCAAATCCTGCTTCATTTTTATGACCCTGGGCAAGTCACTTAACCAGTTTTAACTGTTTCTTCAACTGTAAAATGGAGATAATAGACTTACCTCCCAGAGTTGTGAGGATCAAAGGAGATATTTGTTAACGTGCTTAGCACACAATAGGCTCCACAGAGAAGTTTACTCCTTTGTCTTCCCTGCAAGATGAGACTGTTTCATTCATTGTATTTGTATCCTCAGCACCAGCACATAGACTTAATAAATGCTTGGTGATTAATACCCTTGGAAATCCCAAATTCCATTAGATCAGTGAAAAATTGTGTAATTTCTCATTCCTTTTTTCCTCACAAGCTCTAGCATTGATTAAATTAACTACCTAATAACCATTGCCCAAGATAAAATCTTTCTAAAACATTCCTAGAATAAATTTGATTATTTTCTATACAGGGTGTACCCAAAATCTAGGGGAAGTTGCCAGCTTTAATAACTTCAGAAGTATAAGTGCTCCAAACTTACAAGAAACATCATTTAAAAGTTTTTAAAATCTCCTTTATACCAATTTAGTTTTCTGGAAGATACATTTTAATAAGATGGAGTACTTGGTCATTATTCATTGTCTGTTTCACAATTTTTGGATACTTTCTCAGACCAATGGATTAGTAGGAGGCTCTTTTGTTCTATGTCCATTAGATGTTTTCTTATGAAGTCACATCAAAACTGTCATGTGTGCATGAAAACCTTTTTGATTTTAAGGCTGGGATTACAAATGCAATCTTTTGTCACTTAGCAGTGTCTGATTAAAGTTTTTACAAAGTTTGAAAGCTGACTAGATCAGCATTTTAATATTTTATATAATTAACATTTCAAATGTTTTTTTCTAAGTCTAGCATTTCTGAACTTGTTAAAATTTTAAACTGCACTAAGACTTTTGGGACATACTGTGTTTCATGTTGGTCTGGAACCTTTTTGCTGATGCTTATTTTAATTACAAAAATAAACCAAGGACATCCGACTAGATTCTACCTTTGAATTAAGCTCTAAAAGGTTGGGAAAGAAGCTTACAAATTTCAGATAATAGATGGTAAATATTTTGGAGATGAATTTCATTTAACATAATGAGAATGGAGAATACAGGATTTGGTCCCAAAATGATCAATTGATAAACGGTATTTCGGTGTATTACTTTCTCATTGTTTCTGTTTCTCATCATGATAGCATAGATGACCTCTTATTTAGTAGAAAAGGGAAAACAAGAGAGGTAACACTGGAATAATTTCATAAAGAGATTGAGACAGAAAATGGATCGTTGGAGCAAAAACCTTTTAGTCAACAGTTTAACACATTTTTGAAAAGGTACTGAATTTGGGCTTTAATGGGCATGCTTAAAGGTTATTTTAATTAAGATCCTATTTAGTCCTTCATCAATTACTTTGAGTGTCGTAGTTTCAAATACATTCCTTTCTTCTATAAACTTCTGAAAAAGATGAACACCACCTCCAACACCAAAATAATGTGCTTTACTTGCTAAAAACACTTCTCCATTTTCATCCAACAAATCAGCTAAAGTTTGGTGCAAAGCACTGTAATAGCTTGGATTATAAATGGTTTCAGAGGTCAGAATGACATCAAATTTTGCAAAAGCTTTTTTGCTGCTTAGCACAAGTTTGGAAAACTCATACCATTCCCCAGAAAAGAATCGACATTTGCTTACAAGTTCCTGTGTTTGGTTTGAATTCCTCCGCCTTTTCAAATCTGGCTCACATACTTCATCATCTTCATATTCAAAAGTAGAGTTTATTATTACATTTGGAATGGTTACTTCATCAATTACAGTACTATTATAATCTTGAAAGTGGATTTCTTTAGCTTTTCCCTTAAGGGCAATTATACCCAGAAGCCCTGCTCCACAGCCAAGGTCCAACACTCTTTTCCCAGAAAACTGTACTTCTTCATCAGCTAGATAAGCTAGAAGGTCAAAGGTACATTCCCAGATTTTCAAACCTCCTTCATAGACACCTGTGATGAGATCAGTGTGAGAAGAAAGGCTTTTGGATACTATGTCTTCTCCACAAGAGTTGTCTTTCAAAAAGGCCATTTTCACTACTGACAAATTTACATGTTTGAGATCTGATGTAACTTCTACAACTTTATTTTCTACCACTTTCTTTAAATCTTTAGGGACATCATGTTCTTTGGCCACTTTCAAACAAGGCTGCTTTTCTTTTGGATCTCTTATTTCATTTGATTTAACCAGTGAGTTGTCAGAGACTTGAGAAGGTTTAACTTCTGCTGATGATTCGCATCCCCAAGAAGGCTCCTCAGAAAAGTCACATTCTTTTGAGGACCATTTTCCATCTTCCAATTTTCCTTTTTGGCTCTGTAAGACTAATGTCTTTCCTGAAGATTCCAGGCCTGAGACTTCATCTCCAAGGGCTGGTAATTCATTTTCTAGGTGACTGTCTATAGTAAAATTAAACTGGAATGCCATCTTCTCATAAATGGACAGAACTCTGGTATGCAAAATGTTTTGTAACCATAAGCAAAATATGAAGTAGTGGTGAAAGTCACAATTGATTTGAGGCAATTTCAACACTCATTCAATGATTTTGTTAAAAGATATTCTTCCTGAAAAATGCCAAGAGTGACTTGCTGTGGGGAAAAATCTCTTTCCAGATATCTGTATCTATAGTCACAAGTACAATGTTCTTGAGTGGACTGTTACCTTGCGTGCTTTTATCATTTCTCAATTTTGCTACAGGAAAAAAAAAACAAAATTGAATTTACCAAACCAGAGTGTCACAATTTGCTGACCTGTGATATAGACACCCCAACACACAAAAGATTTGCATAGAGGACCATTTCCTTGCCTGTTACTCCTAAGAGCCTTGCCAAAGGAAACAGCTATGAAAAGCAGAAACAGCTCAGGAAAGCTATCTGGGTTCCCATCTAAAAAAATCTTCTTAAAGTGTGGAATTAAAAACAATGAAGTTTTCACCAATAATATTTGGTTTAACAAAGTATCTATTTAACAAATTCGGGTATCTCTGGTGGGTTCCAAATCAAACTTATAAAATCACAAAGATAAAACCAGGTTGAATGACTTTCAGTCACATTACTTTAAATTGGATCAGTCAGACTGTTTCCCTCCCCAAATAGGCCAGACCCGAGGGGGCTGTGGAAAGAGACATGCTGAGTACTCTGGCAGTAGCACAGGCCTAGGAACAGTACTAGGGATGGGGATGGGAAAAGCACAGCATAAAGACATGATCCTATGGTCCAAGAAAACAGATGCCTGGGGAGTGGGGCATGAAGAGATGAGAGATGAAGGGAAATGAAAGGATGCCAAAGGCAATTTTTTTGCTTGTTTCAAAATTTACCTAAGGCAGGATCTATACCCAAGAATCTTCTTTCTTTTCCGTGCCCAAGAATCTTGCTCCCAAGAGCAACAGGATTCAGGCTAGAACTGTCAATGTTACAGTTGTATTATATTATTATTATTTAACCACCGAGATATTGGCTCTATGGAAAAATGAATAAGCCCTGAACAAAAAACTTACAAAATAACTTTGGAAACAGTAGCCCTCTGTAAATGGGACTACCTATATATATGGGAAATGCAGGTTAGATAGGAGATCTAGAATTCAACATACTGTCACATTTCTTATGACCATAAAGAAGGCAGCATGGCAAAGTAGAGGGAAACCTGACATTGAATGTGGCTCTGCTCATAGTGTGATCTGGGGCAATTCAATTATACATTGTACTTTCTACTTACTTTTCAAAGGGGAAAAAAAAAGATAATTTGAGTAGGAAGAGAGCACCAACACTTGGGGAGTTCTGGGAAGTTTCAAGTAGTAACTGATACCTAAACTGAACACTGAAGGAAAAAAGGTTCCTAAGAAGGGGTGAGCAGGTAGGGTCTTCTGGACATGAGAGACAATCTATAAAAAGTTTATAGATGAGTGATAACATATGCCATTATGATACTGCCTTGTATGGTGATTCATTTGGACTACAGACTGTACGAATGGTAGTAGTGTGAAATACAGATAGAAAAGTAGGCTGGTGTCAAATCGTGGTGAGTCATTGAAGATTTTTGATCAGGGAACTGACATGGTCAGATGTGTGCCTTAGGACTTGAGAAAGTCATCACTTAACCTCTCTGGGATTCAATTTCCTTTTCTGTCAAAAGATAGGACTGAATTCACAAGCGTTGAAATAAGGTCAAGGATATATATACTTCCAAGGCCTCACCCATGGAGAGCATGGAGCCGTAAGGAGCAAGGAAGGGTAGAAGACTGTTTCCAAGGCTGGTTCACCTTCAGCAGGGCTCTAATTTGTTTTCATGATGACTAAGATAATTATAGTAAATGATATTTATATAATATTTTAAAACTTTTGTAAAGTCCTTTGCATCCACAGGTACTATGGGTATCAATAAACTCCCATTACAGATAAGGAAACCGAGGTTTAGCTGGGCTAAGTGTATATATATATATGTATATAGTCCATGCCTATCTAAATATCAGTGGCAGGATTTAGAACAGGTCTTTCTGATCCCAAGTCCACTATTAGTAATAGTAACAATAATAAGTAACATTTAATAACATGTTTAGATTTATTTGCAAAGCATATAAGGATTCAGACCACATCTTTTGGATCCCAAGTTTAATAATAACAGCTAGCATTTAATAACTGCACATTAAGTTTTGTTTGCAAAGCATTTTACAAATATTATCTCATGCGATTCTCTAAAATCCCACCTTCAATCCCTCTTAAACCTACTAACTTCACTCTACTAATTATTTCCTACTTATCCTATATATAGAAAAGGAAACTGAGGCAGGCGTGACTTGACTTGCTCAGGGTCACACAGCTGGTAAGTGGTTGAGGCTGGATTTGAACTCTGACCCAGCGCTCTATCCACTGCACCACTTAGCTGCCTACACCTAATCTGGGGCTCCCCTTCTACCTGTGTCATGGGACAAGGGATCCAGGTTTCTGGGGTCACGTTTTGCGTCTGATCCCCAAAAGAACCAGATTCCACACCGCCCGCCCCGGAAGACCCCAGTAGCAGATTTCGGGAGCTCAAACCTTCCCTAAGGCCGTGAGCCGCACCCCGTGCCCCGTCACTATTGAGGGACTTCGACGAGTGGGGTCGTGTCTGGCGCGCTCCCCACCGGCTCCTCCTCACCCTATCCCGCCGCCGTCCAAGCGCGGGCTCCGGTATTCTATCCTCCGCTTGGGAATACTCAGCGCCTCCCACTTCCGGGAGAGCGCACGCGCAGCGCTCATGCGCAGTAATCCGCTCTGCTCCGCTCCAATCCGACGCCGGCGTCTAAGGAAATCTCGGGGAAGAGGGGAGGGATTTCGTAGAGCACGACGGGACGTTGGAGGATTCTTCCGGCGCTAGGAAAGGGCGGGACGTATTTGAAGTGGCCAAACTTTGTATCTGCTGTGGGAGAATGTCTCAGGACCGCGCGGAGCCGGCGAGCACCGTGTTGCTGGAAGAGTTGGCTAGCTGGTCCGAGGACCTATGTCGTCAGGAGTTGCCTTCTGTCCTGCCCCGACTTCTCATATCCTTGAATGTCCGCTGGGTCGGAGGGACGCGGAGGTCCCGGTCCCTCCCCCACCCCCTCACCTGTGGAATGCGCGACGGCGCCTTGCGCATGCGCGGTGCTGGAGGAAGCGAAAGGGAGGGTGTCTGGGAGCGCTGTTGGCTTGTGCGGTGGCAGGGTGGTGGGGCGAGATGTCGGGGTGCCCCCTGTATGGCGTTCGGGATAGGGTGTCGGTGCGCCGCCCGCGCTCTCTCCGCGGTGTTTTTGTGATTCTCTCTTATTCCTGTGGCTACCTAGACTCCCAGGTGCTTTTTTCCCCTCTGCTGTTAGGGTATAAGCCCTTGATGATCTGTTTAGGAGAAGTCATTGGGGCTGGCCTTAAGTACATTCACTGTCATAGTGTAAGTAAGTCACTGGCAATCTATGACACGCTCAGCCACATCTGAGTTTTTAAAAGTACCTGAATTCCAAATGCTTCTTACCGAATAATTATAACATAGATTTATATATGGTGCCACGGATAGAATCCCCAGTCTGTAGTCAGAAAGACTTATCTTCCCGAATTCAGATCTGAACTTGGACACTTAATAGCTGTGTGACTCTGGGCAAGTCACTTAACCCTCTTTGCCTCAGTTTCCTGATCTGTAAAATGAGCTGGAAAAGGAAATGGCAAACCACTTCAGTATCTTTGCCAAGGAAATCCCAAATGGGGTCATGAAGAGTTGGACACAGCTAAAACAACTGAAAAAAAAAAAAAACAAAATAATTATGTAAATATTATGTTATGGAAGTATTTATATAAATATAAATTACATAAAAATTATAACAGTGCTTCAGATGACCACCTATGTCAATTGAAAAACTCCCTTAACCTCTCTGGTACTCATTTTAACTGTAAAATGAGGAGCTTGAGCTAGGTAATTGGAGGCAGTATGGCATAATTGATAGAATGCTGGGTTTGAAGTAAGGAATCCCACTTCAGAAACTCTTTAACTGTGTGAAATAACAACAGCTTGCTCTGGGTCTCAATTTTTCATAAAGGAGGGAGTTATAATCATCTTAGATGGCCTTCCACATATGTACGACCCTAAGAACTCCAAGGGCTCTTTGAGCTCTAAAATCTATGACCACATCTTCACATTTTCAACAGAAAAATATTCTCCAAAGTGGGTTTTATAATGTGGAAGGTAAAAAAAGGAAAACATAATCTTAAAACTAAAAATCAAATGCATTTGGATTGTTAGCTAAATATTAGAATTTGGTAGGATAACATTGATTTTGGTGTAAGATCCAATGTTTATAAGAATTCAGTGGGAGCGGCCAGGTGGCTCAGCAAGTAAGAGCACCGGCTCCAGTGTTGGGATGACCTGGAGATCGAATCCCCGGCTCAGACACTCAGCACCACACCCAGAAATAACTGGCCGTGTAACCTTGAGCAAATTACTTAACCCTGATTGCTTTAAAAAAAAAACCAAACAAACAAAAAAAAAAGAATTCAGTGAATGTAATAGTGACTTATATGCTCTTTTATAATTTTCAACAACCTTGTAAAGTATTGTAAGTATTAAATTCTTTTTATAGATAAGAAAATAGAATTTGAGAGGTTATGTAATTGGCCTGAGATCACATAGGTTCTAAATATTGGAGCTGGAACTTGAACCCAGGTCATTTGAAGCCTGGTCCAGATTCCTGATTATTGGGTGAGGGAAGCCTTGTAATTTAATAGTTTACCTTACTAGCCCTAAAACATTAATATAAATATCTCATAGACTACTGTAGCAGCAAGCACCCCGGCGTCCTCAGGGTTTGCTGCTACCACAGGTTCTTGGATCTGCTTTGTTAAAGGAAAGCAACTCAAAATGGGTTAACAAGCTTACTTTAATCAGTCAGACCATATATCGTTTACCTTGTTCAGGGGAAAAAGGTCAGCATCCCGAACTTCAAAGTATACAGGCAGAATTATCAAGACAGAAACAGATCAAGTAGACAGATTTCCAAACTGTCCAACCATTACATCCATACCCAGTCAACATCTGGGTTTCCACATCTGGGTTTTTCAAGGGGGAGGGGGGGGGCTGGACAACGGCTTCCCAGAATACAGATCAAATCACAGAACACTTCTCAAAGTGAGCCCCCAAAACAAAGCTACACATCAGGGCTTATATAGCCTTCTCCTGGCTCAGAGAATGTAACAACCTTTTGGACCTGATGGGCAATCAAAAAGTATCTACTGAAAAACAAGCCTCCCACCCCAGGCTTCAGGTGCACTTCAGCCTAGGGGCAGGGAAGATCTTCAAATTTGCATTTCCATTACAACTACTAGAGGTAAAAAGACTTTAGGTGTGTTCTTTCCAAGCCCCTCATTTTGTAGGTGAGGAAAGAGAAGCCCAGAGAGGTCTCACTATACAAGGGGTTCTTAATTTGTGATCTGTGAACTTAAGAAAAATTGATAACTATGTTTCAGTACAATTGGTTTTCAGATCTTATGCATCTTGTTTTATGCATTTAAAAACAATCTGAGAAGATATTCATAGGGCTTCATCAGACTGTTAGAGGGAACCATCCATGAACCAAAAAATGTTAAGGGAGCTGGGCCTTACATGAATATTTTTCTATAATTTGTTCATTCAGGGAAGACTATATAGGGTAACTTTTATTTGGGGCTCACCATTAATATTTGTAGAGATTCTCAAAGAGGTGAAATGTTGTAATGTGGTATTGGATTTGAATTATGTTGCATAAAACTATATAGACATTACCACTTACTACTTTTGTGACCTTGGGTAAATTATTTAATCTCTTTCGGCCTCAGTTTCCTGATCTGTTAAATGAAGGGGTTGAAATAGACAATCTCTAAGGTTCTTTTTAGCTCTAAATACATGTTTCTGATTTACATGTTAATCAGTTTATTTCAAATCTTACAATGAGAAAGGTAACAAGTAACTGTACACTAAGTAACCAATGACTTCATGCTGAATTGGCTTGATTGTTGTTCAGGCTGTGTTTATAGACAGGATTTTTGTTGAGGCCTGTACTAAGAAAATCTTCAGTGTTTGAGTCAACAAATATGTTGTTTACATTTGTATTGATATTCATATATGTATGACACTGCATTCCAAGAAGAGTTCTTATTGAAATGAGTATAATATTTTCATGTTGTTGGAAAACCTATTTTCAAAGTGATGGGTAATTTCAAATTATAGTTGGTGTTCCTTAATTAGTTTACTCCATGTACCAGGGTTCTGATAACTGGAAGGATCATATACGTGAGTAAGAATGTCTTGATTGTGTGGTTCTTAATTTTGGTGTCAGTGAAGTATAGATTCTACATCAGTGTAAATGTTTTTTATTATTGTTCTTGTTTGTTCACTGGAAAATAAATCAATTCTTATTTCTTTGTTTCTTTTAGCTACTATTATTTTTAGTGAACATAAAGTATTTGACTTAGTTCTCAAGCTTTCTCTATTTAAAAAGGAAAATTTAATCACACTTTTAAGAAATGTCAGAATCTATGTTCTTTTCACGCTTCTAGTTATGTGGTGTCTGGATAAGTTTGTATATATAAATTAGAGAATTCAGAGTTGGAAAGAGAGCAAACATGATGAAGTAGATAGCTGCATTCGGAACCAGAAGAACCACAGATCACCTTTGACACATTCGGACTGTATGACTCTGAACAGTTCAGATGAGCATTTAAGGAAGCTAGAGATTCTAATTAGCTTTTTTCTGGCATGAATTTTTTTTTAATGTTTAGTTTAATTTCTTAAAAGTTTTATTGATTCCTTTTGTTTTTATAATGTAATCATTTCTCATTTTAATAGCTTCCTCCCCTTAATCCCTTACTTTTAGGAAGGGAATTACATCATAGTCCTGTGGGATCAAGATTGGGCATCATAATAACAGTACCTATCTCTTGTGGTTTTTGTGAGGATCAAATGAGTCAGCATATATAAAGAGCTTTGTAAACTTTAGCTCACTGTATAAATGCTAGCTGTTATTATTCTTATTATGATAAAGCTTTATAACTTTATCTGGAATGTTTTTTGCCTTATGATCCTCTGGGAGAGCAAAGGAATAGCACAGAGCGGGGAAAAAGGAAAAAACCTCACTGGAAAACCAGTTGAGCAGAATTAATACATAAAACAAGTGCTGCAGTAAATTCAGTGTTTCACACCCCTGGACACTTACCTTCTCAAAGAAGGTAGGAAAGTGTATTCTCTTTTTCAGGGTGGAGGGGTCTAGTTTGGTTGTTATAATTTCACAAAATGGTGTTATGGTTTTTTATTATTGTCCTTTCTACTTACCATATTAGAGTCATTGTGTATATTATTTTCCTGATACTGCTTACTTCTTTTTGCATCAGTTCATGTAAGTCTTCCCATGATTTCTGAATTCTTTATATTATGCTTATAACACAGTTTCTTATATCCCATTACATTAAAGCACCACAAATTTGCTTAGCCATTCCCCAGTCATTGAGCATTGATTTTGTTTCCAGTTTTTTGTTTCAACAAATAATGCTAGTATAAATATTTTGGTAATTTACTTTCCAGAATTCTTTGGTGAACTCACAGCTCTTCTTAGTGTGTTTGTCATTCCACAATTCATCCAACATTGAGTATTGTCATCTTTTGTGATTTTTGCCAGTCTTTTCATTTCTTAAGTAATTAAGTAAATTAATTAAACTGATACATTTTTCATGTGGTATTACTAGTCTGCAGTCATTTTGAGAATTATTTATTCATAGCCTCTCACCACTCTCCACTAGGGAATGACTTTTTGGCTTTCTGTGTATTTATTTCCCTATGTAATATGGTGATAAGATCCTTATCAGAGGTATTTTATGCAGTTTTTTTTTTGTTGTTGTTCTCTACCCCCTCCCTTTTCTTTCTTATCCTGGTTAGATTAACTTTTGTTCATGCAAATTATCTTCAGCTTTATGAAATTGAAAATATCTGTTTTATTTTTATTCCTGATTACTTGTATCTCTTGAATGGTTAAGAATTCTTCCTCAGATAGACCTACAACTTTAGCCATAGTTGCACCCTGATCTTTTCTCCTAATGTTTTTATGATGTGTGACTTTTAATATTCAGATCATATAACCATTTGAGCATATTGTAATTATATGGTATAAAATATTGAGCTAAATCTAATTGAAATTGAAGAGTTAAGAGGGAAAAATTGATAGTCTGGAAAGTAGGCAGGAATGAGATAAAGGATATGAGATTTGCAAGATAGAGAGCTCTAAGATGGGTGGCTTGAGGGTCCATATTCCTTGGCTGTAAGCCAAGGAATTCTTCAACCCTTAGTAGTCTAGTTTTTGTCCCTCAACTTTTCTGAAATTCTTCTCTGAAATATTACCAATATGTCCCTGGTTTATAAATCAGTGACCTTATCTAAGTCTCAATTCTCCTTGACCTCTCAGCATATTTTATTTCCAGATCTTTGCTAGCACAAAGAGTGTGCCACTATGAATATTTGGTATACATTGGAACTTAGAAAACTCCAGTGGTAGGGGCAGCTAGGTGGTGCAATGCATAGAGCACTGGCCCCCAGAATCAGGAGGACTTGAGTTCAAATATGACCTCAGACGCTTGACACTTACACACAATTACCATGTGACCCAGGCAAGTCACTTAACTCCAATTGCCCCAAAAGGTTTTAAAAAAAAAAGGAAGAAAACTCCAGTGGCTTCCTGTCTTGTCAAGGATAAAATTAAAACTTCTCTGTCTAACTTTTAAAGCCTTACAGTGCTTGGCCTCACCGTCTTTGCCGCTGCATTGGCCATTGCTCCCTTTCTTGGCCTCTAAAATTGAGTGGAACTGAATTTGTCTCTTCCTCACACACTACATCCCATTTCCTACCTCTCTTCCTCTGCATGGGTGGGCCTCCATGCCTGGAACACACTTCCTTCTGACTTCAGCCTCATGGAGTCTATCTCTCTTTCTTTAAGATGTAGCTGAAACTCCATTTTCTTCCAGAAGGTTTTCCTGATCTCCCAAATGCTAGTGCCTTCCCTTCCCAAACTGTCTTGCATTTCACTGCTTTGTATATATTTGTATTTATTTACTTTGTATTTACCTCTTTGTTGTTGCCCCTATTATAATGTCAGCTCCTTGTGATTTAGCAGATAGTATGTGTTTAATAGCTACTTGTTGATTGATTGAGGAGTATCTACAATATTCGGATTGCTGGGTTAAAAAGTATGAACAGGGGCGGCCAGGTAGCACAGCGAGTAAGAGCACCGGCTCCAGTGTCAGAATGACCTGGAGATCGAATCCGGGGCTCAGACACTTAGCACCCACCCAGAAACACCTGGCCGTGTAACCTTGAGCAAGTTACTTAACCCCAATTGCTTAGGGGCGGCTGGGTGGCTCAGCGAGTAAGAGCACTGGCTCCAGTGTTGGGATGACCTGGAGATTGAATTCCGGGCTCAGACACTCAGCACCACACCCAGAAATAACTGGCTGTGTAACCTTGAGCAAGTTACTTAACCCTGATTGCTTAAAAAAAAAAGTATGAACAATTTCCATTCAACATGAAGGAAACATTTTCTCTAGAAACACATGACTCTATTTTCAGTTACTTGACAGTTTTTCTTCTAAGAATGGGTAGATGGCTATTCTTGACATTTTAAATTGAAAATATATTTTAGATAATACTTAAGTGGATGGCCACTATTCTAGGGAATGATTAAACAGAATGTGATACATAAATGTAATGATGGAATATTACTTTGTCATAGGACATTATGAATATGATGAATACAGAGAATTGTAGAAAGATTTGTTTGGTTTCTGGTTGGTTTCTACTCCATCTTTATTATCACTCCTCCCTCCCCCAATATGCTCATCACCAGGAAGCTCATCATCATGGAGATTTCTTTAGTTTTCCTACTCTCATCCATTTATACCCTCATTTGGCTCTGTTTTCTCTGATTGGATGTCTGGAAGGTCAGAGCAAAAGACTGCGCCCATTGCCTCCCTCCAGCCTTCATTTTATACCATTTTCTCTCCTTGATTTTGACTTTCCCATCATTATCCCCTGCCTGCTCTCCCCATGTAACTTCCTGTTATATATTGTCTTCCCTTTTTAGATTGTAAACTACTTGAAGACAGGGATTAACTCTCAGTGCTTAGCACAGGGCCTGCCATGTAGTAGGTCCTAAATAAATGTTTATTGTATTTTACTTGTTTAAACTGATACAAAATGAAGAACAACCCTAAAAACAATATGTAACAATGTAAATGGAAAGAAGAACAAAAAGTTGAAACTGAATGTTGTGAAATTATGATGACCAACTTTGGCCCCAAAGAAAGATGAGAAAGCACTTTCCCTTCTACTTTATTTAAGTAGGGTACCATGGATGTGGAACACTGCATATAAGGTCAGAATTTTTTGATATATTTGATATATTAGGGTTTTTTTTTTAAACCTTTTTATTCTTATATAAGAAGTGGTTTGGGGGAAGGGATTAGAGGGGAGTAATACATTATGTAGTAGTGGAGGTGATATAAAAACAAAATACATCAATAACAGTGATTTTGAAAAAAATATAACCTATGCTTGAATTTTACTTCCATATATCAATATACTGTAGTCTCACAATTTTACTGATTAATCTTTTCATAAACGCATGCAAATCTTTCACTTTATAGGAGTTCTCAAGATTCTTACAGAAATGTTTCTACCTCATATCAACTACTTAGCATTGGAACAGTCATTTTTTTCACAAGTATTACCAAAGGTATGACATTTATGGATAGTATTATATATTTACAAATCAAATAAAAGAAGTAAAGCTTTAAACTGAGAATATATTTGTATTTAGAATATCAACTATTAGAGAGACAGCCTTGGAGTCAGTAAGACCTGAGTTCTTATTCTGACTATGGCCCATATTAACTGTGCACCCTGGGCAAATCACTTATCCTTTCAGTGTCCCAGGGAATTAAAAAAATTATTAGCTGTTCAGTGGCAAAATTACTTTATTAGTCTATGTGCCCTTTACTTAGAAAAATTTTGATACCTCTTATTTAAATAACCAGATGAAAATTCAAAATTCAAGATTGATAATGTAATTAAATTAGTTTTGTTTATCTCATGTATTTTAATAATTGTGAAATTCCACAAGTATTTAAAATGAATCCTTAAGAACAACAATTTAAAAAGCTGGAAAATTAGGCAAATTTAACCAGTGGACACATTTAAGTTCTCAGAAATTGCCTTTGCTCCAAAAAGCATGGCAGTAAATTTGTAACTTAAATAAAGATTTTATATATAATTATCTTTAATATAGCTGTAATGTTCAAAGTAACCTCTTTAATACTGTTTTGAAATCTAAATTTTTTTAACAGTCATCACTTTCTTTGTTTTTGTTCCATACTCTGGTCCCATTAGTTCATTTTGAGAGATAATAGTGCAAATGTGAGGCCATGTTCTTAAGCCTAGCCACAATATCCTATGAGAAACTATTACATAACCCATTCTGAGCATCCAGTGCTGATCAGCTATTTTGAGAGAGAGAGAGAAAATATGTATGTATGTGAAATAGGAAATCGAATAGGATAGTTGGATAGATAGCTTGGCAAAAGCTTATTTACCATTATTAGAGAAAAACAACTTTGAATGCATATCTTCATTATGGTGAACCAGTAGAAAAACCAGCACTTTTAATTTCTCCATCATAAATTGGATTTTAGAAAATTGGTTTTCTGCGTTATATAGAAAACAGATGGCTTAGTATTGCTAGGGTAATTTCAGATTCTGTGTTTGTTCTTAGGAGTTGTAGCAGTATGTAATATTTTTCTAAATTCTGGAAGTTGTCAGTGTTACATAAATAGACAAAATCAAAGTATTCTGTTTTATGTTCTTTTAAAATTGAGTCATTTTCTAGAGATTTCTGTTATTCAGTACAAATTTCTTTGCCTCCACAGACTGTAAAATTATTTGATGATATGATGTATGATTTATCCAGTCAGGCAGGAGAGTTATCAAGCCAAAATTTAGAACTCCAGGCTACACTAAGGAATATTTTACAAGTAAGTAAAATCCTTTTGGTTAAGGGGAGAAGAGTTTAAAAGAATATGTACATAAGTCAACAAGTCAGCAAGCATTTACTATATGCCAGACACTGTGGTAAGCACTGGGAATACAAATAGAAGCCAAAAAAAGACAGTACCTGACTTCAGGGTGCTCACATTCTAGTAAAGGAAGATAGTACATAAAAGGTGGTTGAAAATCAAGGCAAGTGGGGTGGGGCATGGAAGAGGAATCTGGAAAGGCAGTAGCACAGCTGAGAGGAGTGAGCTTAGGCCTAGCCTAGGCCTTTCCTCAAAATGGAACTCACAAAGGATGGGCCACAGGGATCTTCTAGGGTAAGAATACTACAGAGAAAGCTTCCAGATAAAAATGCTTTTCAGCACTGTAACTATTTTGATGCATATTCTTTATGTATTACTAATGACCAATAGCACCAATACAAAGTTTGAAATTTAGTTTCTAGAGATTGTAAATATCAGTACAGAAATGCTTGACATCAAGAATTCATAGTTGTACATTATATGTATTCTCATTTCTCTGTATATATCCTGAAGTTAATCTCATATTTTCTTATTTGTATATACTTTCCATTACCTGCTCCCTTCCCCCAGTAGAGTGTAGTCTTATTGAGGGCAAATTTTTGGCTTCATCTTCTTGGGCCCTAGCATAGCCCCTTGAAAATAGGAGAGATTTAATAGTGTTTGTTGAACTGGATTCCATTTGTCCTACGTTGCCTGAAAAAAGAATGATATAATATAGCAAGACCAACTTGAAATCTACATGCATATTTAGAGCACTTATTATTTAATGTGTTTCCTTATTTCTAGTCAATGGTGCAGCTCTTAGGAGCCCTTAGAGGATGTGTACAACATGTTTGTACTCTGCAGAAATCCATAGTTCTAGAGAATATACACAGCCTCCCCTCTTCAGTCCTTCATGTAATCAAGAGCACGTTTGTACATTGCAAGGTGGGTAGGCACTAGATTCTTGGAATATTACAAATGGAGTTGACTGATCTGCTAGGGAAAATGGGGACTTGGCATTTTATATAACCAGGCCAAATCAGACGCATGCCTCATGGGATACCTTTATGTCCTTTTGTTTTGTAACAAGCTGGTTTTTTGAGGGGGTTGGAGGGCGGGGAGAGGGTGGGATGGGTTTGCATTTATGTTGACTAAAAAAGTCATTTCATTAAAAATCTCTTTGTTGTGAAAAAGTGATAGGGATTTATGTTTAGCTATAGATATATTCTGATAGGAGAAAATGAATCAAGAGCATTTATTTCTAAAGCAAGAAGAGTTCTAAGCCTGGGGTCCATGGGCTTGGATGGGAAGAATAATTACATCTTTATTTCAACACACTGTAATTGGTTTCCTTTGCAGTCCTGTGTATTGTGTTTTTATATATTTAAAAGCATTCTTAGAAGGAGCCCATAAGTTTGACTAAAGTGCCAAATAGGTCTATGATGCAAAAAAAAAGGTAAAGAACCCTTGCTCAAAAGGAGATAGCTGGTCCTTCCTTCATTTATAACTACATTCCAGGTAGCTTCAGTAGTCCTAGAGCTGATAGAGACCGTGAGGCAATAGGCCACAAGGAAAATCAAACAGCCTGACAGTTTTCATTTTTTCATTTCATTTTATTCTCTGGAGGTCATAGATACCAGTACAATAATTACATTATCTGTTGTCCCTTTCATTTTCTATATAAGCAGCCTAACTCCCTTTTCGTTGATGTATTCCACTTTCATTTATACTCACCATATATATTTTCATTGTCTTTTGGGTCATCTGCAAATTTGATTATTCTAAATCATATTGTATGATTTACAGCTTGCTTATCATCACTGGGAAAATGGGTGTTAAAAAACTGGGCTTTTGTGCTGACAGCTCGAGCTCATTAAAAACACTGCGAAATAAATATCTTCGCCCAATTTTTAAACTCTGGACCTATGAAACATAACACATTACACAATACCACTAAAAAAGAACATTTTGTTAGTGGGGAAAAAAAAAGCCAAGTGCTTTCAATCACTAGCAGGATGCTAGGGAGAGACTAGAGGTGATGTCATTCCTTTTACCAGTGCTGGTCAGCCCCTTCTCCATAACTTACTGTCTAGAAGCAACTCCTCAGGGTCATCCAGCCAATGTGTATCTGTGGCTAGCTTGAACCTAGGTCTTTAGCCTCTGAAGCTAGTCTTTTGTCCACTACATTAAATCACCTCTAGCTGGCAAAATGAATTTGGAACCAACCTTTTCTCATTTGTTTTCTCTCTTTTGTTTACTTGTAATCAGAATAGTGACTCTGTGTACTCTGGACGATTACACCTGGTTTCAGATCTTCTTCAGGCTCTTTTTAAGGAGGCTTATTCCCTTCAGAAGCACTTAATGGAACTACTTGATATGGTCTGTATGGACACTTCCATGGTATACGAAGAAGATATTTCAGATATGGTATCAGGTGTGTAGACAAAATTTGTCCATTTATATTAACAGAGTAAAGTTAAGTTTTATATGACACCCGTCCCTACCACTGTAATAAAGGTAATTGTTTCTTTAGACCCTCTCTGTAAGTATGAATACATTAAATATCATTGGATAATATTTTAAATTTATTTTTCTTGGCAATAAGTGATCATTGGTGTATTTCATTTAATTCAACTCCTATGTAGAGAACCCTGTGAAAAGTTCTGGAAACATGCAGAGTTCAGGTAAGACACAGTCCCTGCCTCCATAGAAGAGGAACAGGACATATCGTAGACTATAATGCCAAGAATATAATAAGTATGTTAGGGTGATGCAAACAAATTTCATGCTACATGAGGCATGAAAAAGGAAGGCATTCGCTGACTACAGAGGCTGGGAGGGAGTAGGGAATGCTTAATAGAGGAGCTGGCATCTGGGTTGGACTTTAAAGAACTGGTAAGAATTTAACGGGGCAAGACGATGACCATTCCAGGCATAAAAACAGCCTTGACCAAAATGGGAGAATCAGGGATAGATAACTTTTTCAAGAAGTTTGTCACTGAGGAGAGAAATGAGGTAGTAGCAGAGTGGGGCAAGTGATCAAAACAAAGGATGTGAGATAGATAGAGATAGAGGAGAGGTTAAAACTATTTAAAAGAGAGGATGTGAAAAAAGAAGAAAAGAAACAAGTATTTATCAAGTGTGTGCTTTGTTCCAGGCATTGTGCTGAACACCAGGGATGCAGATACAAGCAAAAAAGGCAATTCTAGCTCTCAAGCAACTTAACGTTTTAGTAGGGAAAGACAACACACAGAAGGAAGCTGAAAAGTGGAGGGGAAGGGGAGATGAAATCATCTGACTAGGTAGTATGGTTTTGAAGTCCAAAAGTCGGGGATAGAGACCACAGGGAATGAAGGCTGGCCAGTCTAGACCAGAACATGAAGGCCTCAGGAGGAATTTTAGGGTGATGGCTAGTGAAAAATCAATGTGACAGAAGTTAGGGTTAAAACAGGGATTCTTAACCTGTGACCTCTAACTGAAATTTAGAGTGTTATTCAATTATGAATGTCAGTGACAAACATTCTGAAAAAGCTCCATAGGCTTTTCTAGACTTCCAAAGGGGTCTTTGTCAAAAAAAAAAAAAAAAAGATTAAGAACCCCTGTTAAGTATTATTTTGAGGAGACCCAACATTGTCAGAGAATGACCTTATAATTATAGATGAATGAATATAATTTCATAATACCACCATTTAGGACTAGCCATTCCTCAACTAGTCCATGCTCCAAGGACTAAGGAAAATAATATAAGTGAGCAGCTAAGAACATAGAATGAGTTAGTACTTGGGAAAGGAGGGACATTGCATGAATGGTACAGACATTAGGTTTATTTCTTTTTCTGCTTATGTGATCCTTTCTACTTGGGGTTGTTCCTTATTAAATACTCTTGAGAATAAGGTTTTGAGATGCAGCCTGGAGTTGATGGTAGAGGGCTGGCCTTGTAGTCAAGACAATATGAGTTCAAATCCTGCCTCTCACAGAGGGAGACCCTGGGCAAATCACCTAGTGTCTCAGGGCCCCAGGCAACTTTAAACTGTGTAACTGTTGATCTGCCTTGATAGAGGTTCATAGAGGAGCTACTTGTGCCAATGAAATCAGAGTTCAGTCTAGACAAAAGAGAGAGAGAGAACTTTTATTATTTTAGTATATTATGAGTTAAGGGATAATTAAGAACTGCAGAGGAGCTAAGAAAAAGCTGTTTTTGTCTCCCCTTTCCTTAAAAATTAGTTGCCTAGAGTTGAAAATTTTAAATAAATATAAAATTGTAAACCAATTGTTTTATGTAGTCTTAACTACTTTTTATTTTTTGGAGGGCAATTGGGGTTAAGTAACTTGCCCAAGGTTACATGGCTAGTTTCTTTGTGTGGGTGTTAAGTGTCTGAGGCTGGAACTGAACTCAGGTCCTCCTGACTCCGGGGTCAGTACTTTACTCACTGCACCATCTAGCCGCCCCTGTCTTAACTACTTTTAATGTAATAATTGGTGAGCTTTATTAGCAGATGCTTTTTACTAGAATAGAAACTCACCCAGTAAGTAAGCTTATGTTTAATGATTATTCTACTGCCTTTTTTTTTTTTGTAGTTATTCATTCAGTTTTGGATATCTGCTCTGTTATTTCTGATATGGACCAAGCTTTTCATGCCAACACTTGGAAATTTATAATTAAGTATGTATTTTGTTCTTTGTATATTCCATGTTCCATGTTTTTACTTATCTATAAGATATATTAATTAAATAGTTTATGAAGAATTTTTTAATGTCTCCTTCAGGTGCTTTCCCCATCAATCTTTGTTGTCATTCTTTCCTTCCTCCTTATCTACTGTCTAATTTTCCCATGTCAGCAAAGATGATCAAATCTCCTCTATCTTTAAAAAGTTTTCCTTTGATCCTTGTATCTCTTAGGTGAATGTCCTTTGTTTCTCTTCCCTTTCACTGCTACATTGCTAAAAAGAATAGTCTATACTTGCTTCCTTAAATTACTCACCACCTTCGAGGTTTGGATTTTCAGTCTTCTTTTGATTCTTCTTCCTCTCCTCCATGTCTAATTCCCTAAATCCCACCTGTTCCACTTCCACAGGATCACTTGTATCCATTCCCACTTCTCCAGTGATGTTGCCATCATTCTAATTTAGGCACTTATCACTTCTTGCCTGGACTACAGATCTTTTTTTCTCCAATCCATCCTTCACAAAACTACCAATATAATTTTACTAAAACACTAGTCTTATTAGCATGTCACTGTCCTGTTTAAGAAACTTCAATGCCTTCCTATTGCCTATGTCAACTGGACCTAACTGACCTCTAACCTGTGGATGGCTAGAGTCAAACAGAGTGGGCTAGAGGCAGGAGAATCAGGAATAAAACAGAAGTTTAATTTCAAAGCTTACAAGCAAGGAGGCAAATTAGACACATGTGTGGGCCCCCCTCTTTGCCACGTCCCACCCCCCCCACACACACACTGGGGGAACATGCTCTAGTGTGGCCAGATCTCAGTACTTATAGCAGTGGCTATGCAACAAACTGTAGCCCTGATAATGAAGGGTAACAGCAACAATGAGCCAAGTTTGATTCATAACAGGGCTTCATAACCAAAATTTGTCCAGTGCTTATGTGAGCTTAGAGAAGACCCAGTGTTGGACAAAGCAATACAGTAATTATATGAAATAATTCTTGGATTTTGCTGTGACAGATCATCCAGAGGGTGAATGGAAAGGATTATTGTTATGCCAACCTACTTGCTGGGCCTTAGCTCTGGAAAATAGGGGGTCTCCTAATAGTATCTTGACACCTGTCAAATGGCATACAGACTCCATAGCCTGGCATTTAAGGCTGGCTTCCAGGATCTAATTCCAGATTGCCTTTTTTAGTGCCTCCTACTCCCTTTCAGGAACTCCACATTCCAGGCAAATTATCTTGCCCACTAGTCCCCAAATTCAGTATTCCACCACCTGCTGCATTCTGTATGTACAATACATCTCCAGACCCTGGATGCTACTTCTTGTCTAAACTTTCTCTTGCTTTAAGGCTTGGGCACAGTGGGCCTTCATTACCTCAGCTAAAAGTGTCCTTGCCCTTATATACATTTGTCTAAAACCTTTTGTTTAGACCTCTCTCCCTTGTTTTCATTTTGCTTTATTCATCCAGGTCCTGCCATGTGCCCCACACTGTACTCCCACTTATTCATTTTCAGACCCTTTGTAAAATTTAAACTCCTTGAGAGTAGCTACTGTCTCATTTTTCAACTTTATAATCTTAGTGGCTCATACTTAATAACACTTAATAAATATCTGTTGAAATTACTTAAATTTTCCTATCATGCTTTCTGGCACTATCCCTTTATGGGATTAATCCTGCCTTAGGAAAAACTTAATTCTCTTTATCTTCTCCCCTTTCCTCCAACTCAAGTTTGAGAGTATTGGTTCCTCTCTCTCTGTGGCAGTGAAATAACAGTTTGTCTATTGTTCCTAAACCAAATTCCAGTGGGGAAAAAAAATTACAGAAATAGGTAGAATTTTGAGACTATAATATAATATAAAAATTAACATGTATTTTTAACAGTCAAACCAGTGATTTTTAAATGATTTTAAAAATTAGCATTTAGTCACTGTTCTTCAATAATATTTATGTATCACCTATCATAGTTTTGTAAAAATTAAAGAATTGATGAAACTTTCAAATGTCAGTTAACTATTCTCTGACTTTTCCCTTTGTGCAGAAGTTAAAGCTTAATGTACTCTTTTAAAATTACAGGTACTAGGGAATCAGATATTTAAGGAATATTTACTAGGGTGCTAGCCACTGTACATTTGCTTTAATTCAACAATTTTACACTTATTCAATGCCTGCTATATATAAGATGTTGTATTAAGCCCTGGTGATGCCAAGACAAAAATGAAATAGTCCTTGCCCTCAAAGAGCTTATATTGCACAGGTAAGTGCAATGCAAGGCCAATTAAAGGAGAGAATACTAACCACTGTGGTATGTGCCAGAAAGTCTGGGAAAGCTTTGTGGAAGAGGTGACACCTGAGCTAACCCTAGCATCCTGAGATGCAGGGATGAGGAAAGAGTATATTTCAGGCTTGGGGAATAACTCATACAAATGCATGTTCCTGGGAAATAATGCCAGTTTGAGGAACCAGTCCCATTTGACTGAAATGAAGTTAGAATACTTCATGAAGTAGGAGTAGCTAGGAAAAAAAAAACCTGAACTCTTGGTTTTTGAACTACTGGTCAAGCCACGGCTCAACCAATAAACTACCCAAGAGGGGAAAAAAGTCTGGAAATGTAGGTAGACAATAGATTCTGGTGAACTTAAAATGCCAAGCTAGGGAATCTATATTCTAGAGTAAGTGAAGAACCACTAAAGAGAATTTTTTTTTCCCTCAAGGTCTGATTTATGCCTTAGGAATGTGATTTTGGCAGCTGTGTGGAAGAATTTGGATTACAGCAGTTTCTTTGTTCATTAACCTTGATAATTCTCCTTTGAAGCAGCAGAGGAGAAACAATCCAACCATCTTTGGAAAAATAAGAGACTTAAGATCTTAGATGGGTGACTCCATGTGCCTGTTTGTTTGGTGTGGGTGAGCATGGGCATCTTTGTGCTGATTCATACCTGTGACCCTGTTTCCTAATTCTGGGTCTCTGAAGAGACAAGTTTTTATGACCAAAAGGTTACTGTGTAAGGTTTTATTTGTGCTAATCACCTGCTGAATTTCTTTCTCCAATTAGGCAGAGCATTAAGCACCAGTCTGTGATAAAGAGTCAGTTGAAACACAAAGATATAATTGCTGCCTTATGTGAAGATGTTCTCTTCTCCTTCCATTCTTGTTTACAGTTAGCTGAGCAGATGACACAGTCAAGAACACAGGTAAAACCTACTCTGATAAAAGATACTTAATTTAAACAATAAAAAAACCTTTTTCTGTGGCAGTAAATGAACCATATTTTTACTGTGGAAGTCATTTAAAATTTAAATTTTCTTAAACTAGGTAAATGTAAAAGTATTTCCACCTGAAAATGCTTTCAGAGGTCCAATTTGGGATACAGGAACACACTTCATTAGGAGTAGGCTGTCCCTTTCCTCACATCTGCTGGGCAGTGGAAGTAGATTCCTGGTGCGAGGCCTCTGTTGGAGAATCCAGTGAACCAAGGCTTGAAGGACTGTAGATAAAAGATTCAGGGTGGCTTTGGAGAGGGGGTATGGAGAGATGGTAGAAATGGAAGGGGGATGGAGCTAGAAAAAAGACTTAGGGGAAGGTAGAAGGCCTAAAGAAAGAAGAAATGTCATAAAGACCAGTGTTTTTTGTATTGCTTCTTGTCTTTGCCACACCTGTGTTGGTGGCGATTAGGAAAGAGATAAACTATGGGGATCCTCCAGTGGTGTCAGAATGGGAATTTCCTCCCTTTCTATTGTGCATACCTGAGAATGGAGCAGTGGAATTTGAGAGTTTTTAGAAGGAATAATGGTAGGAATCCTATGACAGCAGGAAGATTGGGCTTCTCTTCTTGCCACCACCCACTGATACTTGGCATTGGTTATAACCTGTGGTTATATTTGGATTCAGGAAAGATGGGATTGAGCAGGGTTCTTTGTCACTTCACCTCTTGCTACCACCTATTTGCCTACCATCATAGACCATTCTCCATTGTCTGAATATCGATCATAGAATTTTTGAGCTAGAAGAGATCTTGGAGATAATCTATTCTAGTCATTCTCTTTTCATTTATATAAAAGGAAAGAAACCAAGGCTAGTAGATTTTGTTATTTATTGAGACCTTGCAATTAGTGTCATAATAGGATTGAATTCTTTTTTTCTGTCTTCCAGGCCAGGCTCCACACTATATATGAAAACTTAACTGTTATTAATTAAGCTATTTTATTTTAAATCTCTGCATTTATTTAGTGCTGTTAAATATGACAACCATTACCCCTAAATAGGGCTTTACATCTTTCCATTCAGAGTACTAACACTAAATTTGCATTACCCCTTGCAGTTCACTATGAAGCTTTATTTAGGAGCCAGTGATTTTCAAGTGTAGCTTTTCCCATTAACTTTTAAAATGTTTGTATTTTGGGGCGGCTAGGTGGCACAGTGAATAAGAGCACCAGCCCTGTAGTCAGGAGGACCCGAGTTCAAATACAGCCTCAGACACTTAACACTTACTAGCCATGTGACCTTGGTCAAGTCACTTGACCCTAATTGCCCTGCCCTCCCCCCTCCAAAAAAAGAAAAGAAATGTGTGTATTCTTTGTTCATGTTACTTAGGCAAATCTAGTAGAAAATTCCTATTCCTTGGAATACTTTAAATTCTAGGTATCTTCACTAAGAATTGAAGCATAATTTTAAAGATAGTCTTTTTATAAATATTTTTCTTATTATCTTTTCTTCCTTCCATTTTAATTTTTTAACAGGATAGTGCTGACAACAAATTATTCCATAAAAGAGTTAAATTATGTCGTTTCTTTGCCAATTCCCTTTTGCACTACACTAAGGTAAGGTATATTTTTGGTTCTAAATGGTTATGTTTTCATTCATTTCTGTCCTAAAAAAAATTTCTTTCAATTGATCATGACTAGCATGACACAGTAGATAAAGCACTGGACTTGGAATCAGGAAGACCTAGGTTCAAATCCTGCCTCAGATAATTACTGGGTTTGTGGTTTCTGGTCAAAACACTTAACTTCTTTCATCTGTAAAATGAGGGACCTAGACTCTATAGTCCTAAGATAGTTTTCCTTCTAATTCTAAATCTATAATCCTGTGACCCTCATATGTTTTTATGTTGTATTCTGTTAGATATAAAACTTCTTTTGAAGGATGTAGAAGAAATAAAAAGACATTTCAGCCTTCAAGGAACCTATGGCCTAGTAGGGAAGACAAAATTTTAACATACATGAAAAAATGTATTCAATAGAAAATGGTTTAAAAATTAATTTTTAGCTCCCTTTCCCCCCTTTTCCATTTCTCTACCACTTTCACTGCAGCAGCAGAAGGGAACCACATGGAACAGCAGGGGAGTCCTTTTTTTATTTGTCTTTGTATCAGTGGTTGGCATAGTTAAATCATTCATCACCAAGTAACCAGATTATTTATTGGTGATGTACCTCTTTGTATTTAGCCAGGCTGAGACAATCTATTCCTAAAACCATATTCAAAGATTCCTAGCATGATAGAACTGCCAGAGCTTGCACCCTGCAGCCTATTCTTTTTAAGAACCCAGGATACTCACCTATGATGAGGTGGAGGAAAGGGCTTGGTGGAAGAAACAATGTAAAACAGCTGCGATTGTGATAGGTTGTATAGTAATAATCCTAAATATAGTGAAAGTTGTGAAGGAAAAATGAGTACTGAAATAGTCAGGAAAAGCTTGAAGGATGGGCAGTATTCAAACTGAATTGATTTAGGGTCGAAGAGAGCTTTCTAGGCAAGGAGAATAACCCAAGTGACATTTTGGAGGTAACGAGCATGGCACAGTGATTGTGGGACATAAATAGAACAGAGATTATGCCAGAGAGTAGTAGAAAATAAAGTGGGAAGGTAAGGTGTTGAGCAGCTAGGTGGTGCAGTTGATAGAGTGAAGAAGATTAGAGTTCAAATCTGGCCTACAACACTAGCTGTGTTACTTAACCTGGGCAAGTCATGTAACCCTCTTTGCCTCAGTTTCCTCATCTGTAATATGAACTGGAAAAGGAAATAGCAAACCACTCCAGTATCTTTGCCAAGAAACCCCAAACAGGGTCGTGAAAGTTGGACATGACTGGAAAATGACTGAACAACAACAGGTTAGGTGTGGTTAGATTATTATGGATGAGCATGGAAGCTAAGCACAGGAATTTCAATAATGCTGTAGGAAATAGAAAAAAATGTGACTTATTAAGCAGGGGAGTGACATGATGAGAGTGGTGTTTTAGGAATATGCATACACACACACACACATATATACCTTTACAATATGAATCCGTCTCTTTCCTCTTCTCTCCCTTCAAGATCTCATCTTTGTGGATATATGTTTTCTTTCTAAGAGATCTCATCTTTCTGTATATATGCCCACATACACATTCATATACAGCTTTAGAGTCATCTTCAACTTTTCACTTCCATTGATTCCTGCTGCACCAACCCCCCTTCCAACCGAATCATTTGCCAAGTTTTGTGGACCCCATCTCAACATCTCTTTCTCTATAGATAGATAGGTGTGCATATATAGGTAGATATGGAAACATATATTTGAGAGAGAGAGAGATGTAGAGGAGGTGGGGTCCACATCTGTCTGCCTGCCTATCCATCTTCCTGTCTAGGGAAGAATAGCAACCAATGTTGGAGCTTTTGGGGGCTTAGGAAGCAAGGAAGGTAAAGAGGAGCCATAACGAGAAGTGTCATTTTGTGCAAGAAATTGTTTTAGTGCTATTTTTTCATCTTGATTATTGTTGTCTTGGTTTACTCTTCCTGTGACTCTTTCCTTCTGACTAAAGAATAACTATTTGGTAATTGAGTCCAGTATACTTCCTTCCTGTATTCTTTTTTGGTTGGAAATTCCTGAACACTTGCCAGAGATTGTCACACAATGTATTCCTATTTAGCATTCTGGGCAGGCCACCACCCTGGATTGGGCTATGTCCCCTAGTCTGTTGTTTTAGCCCTAGGGTCCCTACAGTTTGTTATTATCTCAGTTCCAGCAATTGGGACCTTTGGGAGAAGATACTGTAAGGTTAGAAAAACTACTGCCTTAGGGCAGCTAGGTGGTGCAGTGAATAGAGCACTGGCCCTGGAGTCAGGAGGACCTGAGTTCAAATGTGGCCTCAGACACTTAACACAAAAACTAGCCGTGTGACCTTGGCCAAGTCACTTAACCCCAAATGCCCTGCCCTCCCCCCTCCAAAAAGCAGAAAGAAAGAAAGAAAAACTACTACCACTGAACTACAGTCCATTATGTCCTCACTTTGTTAGCAGTTTAACATTTAGAAAAATCATAAGGATGACAACACCCTATGATTATCTTTATTCTATTTTTAGTTAATCTTTTAATTGGAGACATAAATCTATCTGTTTACAATGCATTGAAGTGGAAAAACTTCTGTATTTTGTATCTAATTAAGAATTCTTGTATCTTAGTCTCTTTTCTCTGACTCTTTTTTATTCCTTATGCAACAAATCTACAATTGAATTTTACTTCACATTTTGATTTTAATGTGTTTATTAGTATCATTCATATGTATTAAATATGTAAATATTGAAAATGAATAGGTTATTTTTTAAATTTTAGGAATTTCTTCCTTTTCTCTCTGATTCCTGCTGCACACTACATCAGCTCTATCTTCAGATACACAGGTAAGGCAGAGAAAATTGCATGATTATTAAAATACAGATGTACCATTTGAAAAGTAGACCTGAGTTTTCTCATTTGTACAACAAGGGTATTAGATTTTGTGACCACTAAGGTCCTTTTCATCTTTAAATCTGTGATCCAATTATCCTAAGAACTAGCCAAACTTAGATTAGGCTTCAAAACACTATGTATCATTTAAAATTAGCCACTGTCATCTAATTTTTTTCCTGTCATCATCTTTTCAGTAAATTTCATTTGCTTAAAATAATGGGATTTGTAAGTTCCTTAATGGTTCTCTGTTGGATTTTATTAAGTCTACTGCATTGAGTTCAATGATAGATATGATAATGATAGGCTTTAATAAATAATATAATGCTGGTATGACCAAAATCAGAAATACTATGTAGTATTATGTAAATAGTTAATATTTGCAACTTGTGTCATAGTCTAGTAGTTTTTAATTTATCTTTAATGATGTTATCAAGTGTTGTTAACACCACTTAATAGAAGAAAAAATTAGATTATAGAGATATAAAGTTGTTTGTCTAAGAATTTAAGAGTTTTGACAGTCTGTCTACTTGATAACCAAAATAAACAGCTCGTGAAAAAAAATTAGTCAATTAACTGAAAAAAAAAATTCAATTGTTTTAGTTGGGTAATCAAAGCCCGGATTAGTAGAGCTGTATTACCTAAAATTAGACATTGCCAGCTTTATTGATATCAAGTATGTCTTTGTTACTATTGTCATACAATAGACTAATTTCTCCACAGTACTGTCAGGTTCATCACAATTAAAATAACTTTTTTAATAAGATGTGATTAAGTTAAAAATCTGACTTCATGTAGATTTTATTTAAAATACAATTTGTAATTCCAGTAACCGAAAGTAAAAGGTTCTATTTATATTGTAGTAGAGTATATTTAACATCTTTTACTTTACCCTTCTCCCTACTTAGACTTTATTCCACCATTTCCTCTAATTTTCTATCCCCATTGTTTGCCCCTGTGGTTCCTTCCTATATCTCTAGAATATTGGTTCAGGACAACATTGTCCAAATAACAGTCTTTTTCAAAAGGATCCTATCTGATTCTCACCTTAGCACCTGAGAAAAATTACATATACACATCCAGAATCCCACCTCTCACATTAGTTCCCCTCACATATCCCATCACTTGTCCCTGGACTAGTCCAAAAAGATATTGGTGGATACTTTTACCTCAATCTCAGTCTGCCATCCCTGGTTCCAGGGACAACATTCTTTCCCTAAATAAATTCAGTTGCTTTCTCATTCAGTAAAGTGCTCTCCTCCATCATCCTCAATTCTTTACTCACATTTATCTCCCCCACATCAAGTTGCCAGGTTTTGTGGACCCTGTCTCCTCAGCATCTGTCTTCTGTCCTTCTTCTTTCTACTTATACTATAGTCATCCAAAGTAAGTCCTCATCATCTCTTGCCTGGGTAATTGCAATAGCCTCCTAATTGGTTTCCACGCGTTTGGTCTTTCTCCTTTTCAATCTCCACACAGCTGCCAAATTAGTATTCCTTTTCTGACTCATTATTCATATCATGCTTCCTAACTGGTTATGCCACAAATCTCCTCCTGCAATTCTCTCTCTGTACTCTTTCAGTGACCTCATTACCTCCTATGAATTTAGTTATCACCATGCTGATAACTCCTAGATATATCTCCTCTGAATTTCAGTCCTTCATTACCAGTTTTCTGTTGGGCATTTCCAACTGGATAGCTCAGATACATTTCAAATCTAACTTGTTCAAAACAACTCATCATATTTTTCCCAAACCCTCATCTTTTCTAAACTTACCTGTTTATGTGAAAGGCACCACCATCTCCACAGTTTGTCTTTGTTGTTGTTCAGTCAGTTCACCTCTTCATGACCCACCCCACTTGAGGTTTTCTTGGCAAAGATCCTGGAGTGGTTTGCCATTTCCTTCTCCATCTCATTTTACAGATGAGGAAACTGAAGCAAACAGGGTTAAGTGACGTGCCCAGGGTCACACAGTAAGTTTCTGAGACTGGATTTGAACTCAGGGAGATGAGTCTTCCTGACTTTAGGTCCAGCACACTATCCATTATGCCACCTAGCTGCCCAGCATTTGTAGCCTAGGCTTTATCCTTGACTTCTCACTGTCACCTACCACCTATGTAGTCAATTGCCAGATCTTACCATTTCTTCCTTTACAATTTCTTATGTTTCTAGCCCTTCTCTTTATTCATAAAGATTTTTTAATTCAGGATCTTATCACTTTTTGCTGGTTTATTGCTACAGCCTCTTAATTGGTCTCATTGCCTCAAGTTTCTCTCCATTCCAGTTCATCCTACAGACTGCCCAAAGTAATTTTACTTGAGCACATATCTGACTGTGTGACACTCTGCCCTCCCCCCACCCCATTTGCCCTGGTCTCCCCCAGTTCAGTAAATTCCAGTGACATTAGTTATTGGTGTTTGGATAAAATATAAATATAAAATAAAAATAAAATAAAATATAAACTTGTTTATATTTTTAAAAGCCTTCCCATATAATTTCGACTTGTATTTCTAGCCTCACTTTATATTATTCCCCCCTCTTGCACTTTGTGATCCAGCTAAACCTAGACTTCTTTCTCTTCGTTACTCCTGTACTATACTCCTCCTGTCTCCATGTTTCTTTACTGCTGATCCCTAGGCCTCAAGTGTACTCCCTCCTTACCTCTGTCCCGCTTCCTTTAAGGCATAGTTCAAGCACCATCACCTTCCTGAGTATTTCTTAATACCTCCTGTCTGCTAATGCCATTCCTTCCAAACTACCTTGTGTTTCATTATCTTCTTTCAGAAACCTGTGGTACTTTTGGTTGTGTTTCTTACCCCTCTCCCACCCTTGTTTTTCTTATCGCTCGTTTCCTAAGTTTCTCTCTCTGATTCTGATTTCCTTGGGGTCTGGATCTCAAAGTATCTCAGCCTCCTTCCTCCCTGGGCAGTTCACAGTTCATCAGCCTAGGTCTCCTCTCCAGCCGACTTTTGAATAGTCACAACTGATCTCAGGTGGATGCTGTGCACTTTCTCTCAGTCTTGGTTGAGTTCTTCACAGTATCTCTTCCCCCTCCCTTCTCTCTCTCTCTCTCTCTCTCTCTCTCTCTCTCTCTCTCTCTCTCT
>NW_027185876.1:23064965-23079012 GCF_028583685.1 Petaurus breviceps papuanus
CTCTCTCTCTCTCTCTCTCTCTCTCTCTCTCTCTCTCTCTCTCTCTCCCCCTCTCTACCCTGTCCTACTCCTTTGTTCTTAGTTCTCTGGTCTACCTCCTGCAATTTTCAGACCTTGTTTTCCCTGACATTGCCAGTTCAGAGCTTTGCAACACTGGTGCTGCCAGGTTGTAACCCCCCAACAGGCTCCTGAATGCCTTTTGCCAAGCAGGCTGTCACAGCCTGAGCACATTTCCACAGCTTGGAGCTAGGGATTCCCTGGCACTGGAAAAAAGGAGGGGTGACTAGAGTGCAGGGGTGGGTTTTTATGTAAGCCTGTATTGTGTCCTTGGGTTTGCTAGTACAGATTTGATTCTGATGTTGTGGGAGGTGTGAGACAAGTGCTGAGTGAGCTCAGAGTTGGTGTCAGTTCCTAGTTGTTTTTTTTTTTAAGCCTTCTTTTCCATTCTGGATGTACTAGATCTTGGAGACAGCCTAAGTTGCTTTTTCTTTCGTGCATAACTTCTATTTTGAAGAGGTCTGAGAGGTCATGGGGATCAGAGAAAATATGTAGTCCACCATCTTGTTGCTCATGTGTCCTGAAAATCCACAATTTATTTATTTTTATGTGTATATATTTTAATATATGCATATGAATGTATACATTTGGATATATAAATATATGTATATATTATATATGCACATATACATACACTATAATGCACACATACATATATGTGTATATATGTTTATTAACTTGATGTTTGTACTTTATATATTTTTATATGTACTTCTCTCGCATTAGACTATAATCTCCTTGTGAGTAGAGATTGTTTCATTCTTTGCACTTGTATCCCCACTGCCCAGCACATAGAAAGGACTGCATCACACTTAAGAAGCAGCTTTGAGGGTGTATGTGTGTGTGTGTCTGTGCGTGTGTCTGTGTGTGTGTGATATTTAGTAGAAATTAATGCCCTTCACAATCTGACTTCACTTCATGCTTCCAGGCAGATTGTACAGTATTCTTCTTGCTGTGTATTGCAGTAAAATGGGCCTTCTTGAAAGCTTGCTGCTTTTCATAAAGGACCTTGCATCTCCTGCCTCATTGCCTTTGCATAGACTATCCCAATCACTCTGTGAATGTGTTCTATCTTCTGACCTCCTGTAGAATGTAAATTCCTTGAGGGCAAAAATTGATTTCCTTTTGTATTTTATATCTCTAGTGCATAGCATAGTGGGTGGTACATAAGTAGGCACCTAACCTTTACCTCCCTAGTTTATCTTTAGTATTGTAGTATACTTTGAAAAGCTTTGAAATTCTCAAACTGCCCATTCTGTTAACTAGTTTCAGCATTCTACTATTCCCGAAACACTTAACAAAAATAATTTTCCTATGTTGTTCATGGCTGTTTAGTTCAAGGTTGATATTCTCTGTATTGTCGATATGTTTGTCATTGTTACAAAGTGGTACAATATTGTACCAAGTATTTATCTCAGAAATTAAGAAAAAAATAATCAGTGTTGACCTTGATATTAATTTAGTAGTTAGAGTTTTATTTTACTGCATTTTTTGGTCTAGACCTGCAGCTTCATTGGTGGGGGGGAACTCCGTAAGAAAATTCTCTCTGCCAGTACAAAAAGCAAATTATAACCTTAGGGAGTTGCCCAGAGAACCAGGAGCAACTTGCCAAAAGGGCTACAACAAGGTGTAGTAGAGGTGGGACCCAAGCTTAGGCCTGTCAGATTCTGACACCGACTCTATTCTTGTCACCGCACTGCCTCTGGATAAAATTCTTAAATAATTTTAGCCATTAGGATTTTCCATACTTATTTAACCTATTCTGATATCTATTGATGTAGAATTTGGTGCTACTTAGAGATTCTTAACAACCTTTTTTTCCCTTTTGTAGTAAATTTCCTCCAAGTCTGTATGCTACAATGATTCCCAAGGCACAAGAGAAGGAAGTATTAGGTGTATTTCTAGTGGCTCTGGATCCACTCATCAGTCAGCTTTTATCATTCCACCCTTTTGTGGAGGCAGTATTAGGAGACAAACTGGGTAAGTTCCAAAGCAGAATTAATTTGAAGTAATATTTCCTACAGCATTGTTGTGATTATATCATTCTTCTGTGAAAAACACTTTAGTATTTTGCCCACTGTCTGCCAGATAAAATACAAAAATCTCATTAACCATTTTGCATTCAATTCCCTCTTTTTTTCACTTACCATACTCTTCTTAATGTATTCAGTGTTCCATTGAAAGTGGGCGATTCTCTGTCCCTTATTCACTTTCTGCCTCCTCCAGTCACCATACCATTGTTGTTGCTTTCCCCATTACTGGAATGCGTTACCCTCCTCTCACTCCCTTCTCTCCCACCCCTGCCATCCCATTCTCCTCTTGTTGAAGGAGGAAGATATTTTGTCTATCATAAAGACTTTCCTTAAGGCCCTTTTTTCATAGGAGAATGTTCTCTCTTTTCCCCCAAATTTCTCAAAGCACTTTTCCTGGACTCCTTAAGCATTTATTACTCTTTCCTTTTTATCATAGTTATTCATGTATATGTCTCCCCCCAACCTCCCTTATTAGATTATAAATTCTTTGAAAGTAGACCTTTGTTTTATCACTAGTTCCTAGTGCGCTGTCTACATACATAGTGGCTACTTAGTATGTATTTCTTGGATTATATAGAATAATTTATTATGTCTAGCTTGTACCAAGTGACATTTTTGTAGAGGTAATGTATTATTTCCCATTTCTGCAATTTATTTCCTGATTCTCTTTCCCCCTGCATTTGCAGTTGATTTAATTTAACACACACACACACTTTCCATTGCTCTAAAAAGTTACATATGTCTCAATCACCAGAATTTAATTTTAATTGAAATAATGTGATTTGTATATTTATAAATATGTATATCATATTATTCTCTCATTTGTTTTGTCACCTTTAAGACCTGTCTTCTGAGCTACAGCTTCCACAGTGTCTCCTTTTGGTTAATATAATGGACAAATTGCCTTCTCAGCCTGAAAATGTACAGAGTCTTTGGTGTGAGAGAAGCCAATGTTCTGAACATAAACCCAGGTAATAAGAATGTTTTTTATTAAATACAAAGCATCATAGATGGATCTACTATAAACTCTCTGTTATTTGATATGATACTCTATCTAATCAAATATTCTGATTGGTAATGAGTTCCCTTTTTTACATATATGGGTTACCAGTTTTCAGAGAATTAGAATATGAAGACAATTTAACACTAAAACCATTCTCAATGTGATTTAATCTTTATAATTCAGAAGTTAATTGGATATTGTCCCTTATTTAAAATACTAGATCTCACATTTGATCATATAATTTGGGCATTTTCATGATGTACAAAAATACTAAATATCACATCTCTACATTAAGATTTCTTTTTAAAAATTTTGTTGATGCTTTTTGTTTTTACATTACTATTATTTCCAGATAGCCTCATCATAACTTATCCCCACCTAGTGAACATTCCATTATAACAAAGAAAAACAAATTAGTAAAATCAACTGAGCAGCTGACAGAATGACCATGTCTGACAGCATGTAGGAAAAGAGGGAGGTGTATTTTCTTCATCTCTGCTTCATTTTAGTCTTTGTGTCATTGTCATTGTATATTTTGTTTTCCTGGTTCTGCATAGTTCACATAGGTCTTTTCACGTTTCTCTAAAAGTTTTAATACTCACTTTCTCTTATGATACTACATCATATGCATATAGCACAAATTGTTCTGACTTTCCATTTTCTGATAACACCTTAATAGTGTTATGCCTTTATTGCCTTTATTCATACTTGTGTTATTTCAGCCTCTTAATTGGCTGAAACTTTCTCTCCTAAACTCTTTGTAGCACAGTTACTAGATTAATCTTCCTAATATACTACTTTCTTCTTCTCCTGCTCAAAGACCTTTGTTTGTCACCTACTTTTTTTTTTTTACTTTTTGGAGGGCAGTTGTGGTTAAGTGACTTGCCCAAGATCACATGGCTAGTTTTTGTGTTAAGTGTCTGAGGCTGGATTTGTGTTACCTACTTTCTAAAGGATGTAAATCCATAAACTTCAGCTTGGCATGTTAGTTTTTCTCCAGTCTGGCCCCTAACCAGATTTATCTAATCCTGTTCTATGCAAACATACCATGTTGTCCCTGAATAGATAGTGCAAATCCCTCTGGGCTTTTGTTCATAACATCCTCCAGTATTTATAAGGATATCACTATGTAAACTCATCCTCTCAGATACCCAAGTGATATCTTCCATGAAGCTGTACCTAACAGTTCCAGCCTACGTTGACTTCTCCCTCCTCCAAACACCCATAGCACTTATGATTGTCTTTTTTTTATACCTCATTATACCTTTTAACTATTATGTGGACTCCAAGGATCTGTACTTTATCCTCTCCTTTATTTCACTTGGTAACTTTACGAGTGCCTGTGGGTTTAATTATCATCTCTACACAGGTGACTGAGATTTCCTTTTGGCTTCCAGTTGTCTTTTGAACTGGATATTTTGTGGGCATCACAAACTCATATTCAGAACAGAATTCATTATTTTCCACTTAAAATCCACCCCTCTTCCAAACTTTCCAATTTCTATGGCAGGCTCTACTGTGCTATTAATCTCCCAGGTTCAGATCTTACGCATTGTCACTTGACCTCACATAGTCAATTGTCAAATCTTGTAATTTTCACTTCCCCAACAAACCTTATATCTGTCCTTTCCTTTCTCACCACCCTAGTTCATGCTTTCACAACCTCTATTTTTTTATTAAAATTTTATTTTCAATAACCAAAAATTGATTTTTCTTCCCCCTGCACCTCTCCTTATTACTAATAAAAAGAAGAAAATTCTTATAACAAATAAGCGTAGTAAGCTAAATGAATTCCTGTCTTGTCTTATGTCCAAAAAGTTTGTGTCTTAGAGACCATTACCTATCTGTTAGGAGATAGGTAGCTTGCTTCTCTCTCATCATTTCTTGCCTGAACTGCTATTGCAGTAGCCTTTTAATTGATCTACCTATCTCATCTTTTCCCACTCTACTCCTCCTTCCACTATTTGCTAAAATAATTCTCTTAGAGCATAATTCTGACCCTGTCATTACCCCTATTTAATAAACTCTACTGGCTACCTGTTGCCCTTAGGACCAAATGTAAACTCCTCTGTTTAGCTTTAAAAAAACCTTTACAACCTGGCATTACTTTCCTTCCCACTTCTTGCAGTCAAATTAAGTCAACAAGCATTTGTTAAACCTCTGCAGTGTGTCAGGATCTCTCAAGATCTTTTTTTAAAAAGGCAAAAACAGTCCCTGCTTTCAAGTAGTTCGCAGTCAAATGAAGGGGAAAGATATGCAGACAACTATATAAAAACAAGTTGTAGAAAGACAGGTCAAATATTGACGATTATCACAGAGAGAAGGTGATAATATTAAGGAGGACTGGGACAGGTTTCTTGCCAAAGGTGGAACTTTAGTTGAAACCTGAGGGGAGCCAGAGAAGCCAGGAGGAGGAACTAAGGCATGGGAGATATCCAGGCATGGAAGACAGACTGTGAAAATGCATACAGTGAGGAGCAGGGAGGCCAGTGTCACTGGATCACTGAGTATGTGGAAGGAAGGAAGATATAAGAAGACTGGAGAGGTTGGAAGGGACCAGGTGATGAAAAGCTTCAATAGTCAAGCAGGATTTTATATTTTATCCTAGAAATAATAGGGAGGGAGGAAGAAAGGGAAAAAGGAAATAAAAGAAAGGACGTTTTGAGTAGCTGCCATGTGCCAGACACTATGCTAAGCGCTTTTTAAATATTAATCTTATTTGGTCCTTACCACCACTCTGGGAGATAGATATTATTATGATCCCCATTTTATAGTTGAGGAACCTGAGGCAGACAAGTGACTTGCCCAGGGTCACAGAGCTAATAAATATCTCAGGCTGTATTTGAGCTCAGGTCTTTCTGCCTTCAGGCTCAGCACGCTATCCACTATGCTCCTTAGCTGCCTCCACTTCTTTTATGGAGCCACTGAAACTTATTGAATTGTGGGGGGCGGGGGGTAACATGTCAGACTTGTACTTTAAGAGAGATGGCATACTCTGACTGGTGTTCTTCTTGTTCCCCATAAATGACACTCCATTTCATGTGTTCATTCTTTTCTATGCCACTTACTAGCTGTGTGACCCTGCACAAGTCACATAACATCTGCCTCAGTTTCCTCAACTATAAAATAGGAATCATAATTCTGGTGATGAGCTACTTCCAAGTTGATCAACAGATATTAGACACTGTCTTGTTTCCACAACAGTATCTAAATTTTTTCCATCATGGAAGAGCCTACCACGGTTTGTACTTCATTGCCATAGCTTTGAACTCAGTGATGTTTCCCCATCAAAGTGGGTCATTAGAGTAGGACTTTTGTGGAGGATCTATTAATAATAGTTTATATATTTGTAGTATTTCATAATTACAGGGTACTTTGATATGGGATCATACCTGGAACCTTAGAGGTCAAAACCATTTAACAGGTAAAGAAATTGTGTTTAAGTGCCGTTCTGATCATGCCATTGCCATAAACTCCAGTGGTTCCTTATTGTCTCTAGGGTAAACCTCAGGCTCTGTTAGACTCCAGTATATCTATCCAGCCTCATTATACTTCTTCCCCCTTCCCATTCTCTGCCATCCAGCCAATCTGGCTTTCTCTCTGTTCTTCACACAGTACCCAGGTTCTTAACCTGTGCACCAGCCATCCCTCATGCCTGGAATGCCCTCTTTCCACAATTCTGCCTCATCGTCTTTGCTCACCTACTCCCTGTCAACTGCTAGTACCCTCCCTCTTTAATAACTTTGTATTTAGCTATTTTGTATGTATTCTTTATATGCTTATATGTGTACATAGTGTCTTTTTTGTTAAAATGTAAACACCTTGAGAGTAAGAATAATTTCATTTTTGTGTGCTTGTGCCTGACACAGAGTAGGCACATAATAAATGGTCATTTGATTGACTAGTGTTTTGCACAAGTCACATGGGTTGTTAATGTCAAAGCTACAGTTCAAACCTAGGTGCTTTGACTCCAGATCCAGTGCTCATTTACTATTCTGTCTGATTTTATCTCACTTAAATCCAATTCACTTGCAAAGTCAAGGCATCACCTTCCTGATGTAATGATCCTCATTGAGAATGAAGGATGAATAACAACAAAAATCTTCACAGCAGCCCATGGGGTAGTAGTGCAAATATTATCCCCATTTTACAGACGAGGAAACAAGGCTTTGAAGTTAATTGGCTCATTCAAGGTCATTCATCTAACAAATGGTAAAACGTCATCTCAAGCTTGAATAGTTCAGTGTTCTTTCTGTTCTACTACCATGTCTTTCATATCTACATAATGACACACAGGCATGTGCAGGTGTCAGTTATTTTTTTAAATTCCAAACTTAAACACATATAAAATGAGAATTTATATATACATTGTACATTGAGAGGGGATTGCTCATGAAAACTGTGAATTTGTCATTTTAGCTTGCTTCTCTTTTTAAGTAGATGAAAAATTGAGTTAACTATCAACATGTAGTTATCAATATGTACTTATCAAAACTGTCTAGCTCTTTTGTAATTCCTCTCTCTCTCCCTCTCTCTTCCTTCTCTCCTCCCTCCCCTCTTCCTCTCTCTCCCTGTCCTCATCCTACTCTAACCTTAACCCACTTCCCTCTCCCCAGTTGAAAAAAAAAAAGTGGGGGTGGCTAGGTGGCCCAGTGAATAGAGCACCAGCCCTGGAGTCAGGAGGACCTGAGTTCAAATCCAGCCTCAGACACTTGACACACTAGCCATGTGACTTTGGACGAGTCACTTGACCCCAGTTGCCCTCCAAGAAGCAAAAAAAAAAAAAAGTGAAACCCTTGTAATATATACCTAGTAAAGCAAGATGAATTCCCACATTGGTCATATCCCCAAAATGTATGCCTCAAACTGTGTCTTGAGCTTATCACCTCTATCAGGAGTTGGGTAGCACATTTCATCAGTACTCTAAAATTGTGTAATCATTACATTTATCACAGTTCTTAAGTCTTTCAAAGTTGTTTTTATTTTACATAGTTGCCCTTGTATAAATAGTTTTCCAGTTCTCTCTTCACTCTACATTGTTTCTTGTAAGACTTCCCACGTTTCTGTGAAAGTATCCCTTTTGTCGTGTGTAATGTATCTTTGTTCTATCATGTAAGACATTTTTCTTGGCCCATGTAACCCTCATATTTGTCAGTTACACTTGTGTGTTTGAGGATTAAATGTAACCATATTGGCTTCAATGTTCTTGCTTTCTCTAGGATGCCTTTACTTGAAGCCATTTTCTACAGTTTTGAGCAGTGTTCGGGGGAACTCTCTTTACCTGCTAATTTGCTAGAAGTTATGAGTAAAGGACAAGCTGAAGTGGCTGTCACCTTATATCAGTATGTTTGTGTCCACTTGTGTACCTTCATTACTTCATTTCACCCATCACTATTCCCTGAACTGGTAAGCTGTGGTAAAATTTTGCACAGAGTTTATCATTGAAAACTAATAGATATCACTCCTACTATTTTTCCACTGAAATTATGGAACATAGAAATTGGGGAGAAAAATTGTGGGGTAGATGCTAAGAATGTTTCTATATAGTCTTTTTGACAGTTATTCTTATCTTCTTTAACATTCTATTTTTCCTTCACCTTTATTTAATAGTCATTCTAGAAAGTGGATGTTTATGCTAATCATATCTAGGTACATTTATTTGATTAACATCTTTCTAGAAGTAGAGATGGGAAGGGAAGTGGAGGGGAGGGAGAGGCATAGTGGATAGAGAGTTTTAAATCTACAATCCTACATGAGAAGAGAAGGAGCGTAATACTTAAAATTTTGTTCTCTAGGGGCGGCTAGGTGGCGCAGTGAGTAAAGCGCCAGCCCCGGAGTCAGGAGGACCTGAGTTTGGTTCTGGCCTCAGACACTTAACACACATGAAAAAAAAACTAGCCATGCAACCTTGGGCAAGTTACTTAACCCCAATTGTCCTCCAAAAGGCAAAAATAAATAAATAAATAAAAATGAATGTTGAAAACTATCTTTATATGTAATTGGAAAAAGTAAAGTACTTTTTACACCACCAAACTATCCTTCAAGTATGTCTGGTTTGTTGTCCAAAGAAGTCCAGTCCATTATCTCTAATCTTATAGGTACACTTAAACAATGAACATTTCTTATCACAGGAGGGAGAGGGGGTTGTTGCCTGCCCCTCATTCCCACCAATCATATTATCCTCCATGCCTCAGCTCTGTAACCAATCATATTGACTTCACCATTCATGATGTTGAGTACTTTTAACCAATCATATCTTGTTCTCCGCCTATGAAGTCCTGTTCTTTGTTCTGTACTCCCCAAAACTATAAAAGAGAGTTGTCTCCCTCATGCAGGGTCTTAGCTTTGCTGAGAAAGCTGAGATCCTGGTTTTTTTTTTTTTTTTTGGTAAATCTATACTTTACTAATAAATTGATCATGCTCAGAACTTTGTCTCTCAGTTTCTCTTATTTTGACTGTAATAAGAGTCATCCTCAAGCCTTTACTCTCAATCATTTCCTGTAGTCAATCAGTTCCTGACTTTGACCAGTTATACCTCTACAACATCTTTTGCATCTGGCCCCTTTGCTCCATTCACATCAAAAGCATATTAGTTCAGGCCCATCCAGATAAGTCTCCCTCCATCCACCCTCTTCCTTTGCCAGTCCATTCTCTATGAAACTGCTAAACTGATCATCATAGAGTACCAGTTCTGACTATTTTACTCCCCTGCTCAGGAAGCATCAGTGCCTCCTCCATAACAAAATATTCATTCCTCTGTTTTGTCATTTCTAGTTCTTCACAATCTGGCACCAACCTTTTAATCAACAGATATGTATTTGTTGTGCCAGGCAGTATATTAAAAGAGAAAAAAGGACAAAAATGAAACAGTCCCTGCCATCAAGGGCCTTACATTTCATAGAGAATATATATTTACATATGTAATTTTTAAATACAAATTTCTGTGTTTATCAGGATGTCACATTATTGAATGCTGTACTCAATTCTGGAATGATCACCTCCTTATTAGCTATGGATATATGGTGCTTCCTGGCCCGGTAAGGTATAATCTGAAATTGCTATTTGATATATCTTTACATTGATTTGTAGGAATAAATAGCACTAATTAATTGTCAGTTCAAAGGTATTTTGGTTGCAGGTTTAATCTTTTGTATAGGAAGAAGAGTAGTCTTACAGATCAGAGAACCATTTTAGGCCATCTTTCTGAAGCCCAGACTATCATTTCTTAGTTAATTTTCTGTCATCTTGAAAATGATTGAAGTTTGCATTTCTTTTTAAAAATAGTTATTGTCTTAGAGAGCTCATTTCCTTGTTTGTCTTAATAAGTATATAAGCCTGAATTATTTCTCTTTTGCGTCTCAGGTATGGGACTGCTGAACTCTGTGCCCATCATGTGTCCGTAATAGCACATTTGGTGAGTAGGATAACTAGGCCTAAAGTCCATTACTGTGTTTAGGTATGCAAATTCTCGTCTTTACTTTTAACTTGGAGAGTACTAGAAGTGAGAAGTAGTATGCATATTGAACTGCAGGGTTCATTTCTTCTGTGATTAATTTGATACTTTCAGAAAGAAGAATTAGAAATAATAATAGTGATTGAAAACTGGGGAAATTGTTAATGTTGAGAAAATCTCAGAATGATTAGAATGAATTGGATACGGATAAAATGAATTTTTTTAAATGAAAAGGAATTTAAGATTGAATGTAAAGTAGAAACCAGAAATTATGCATGCCCAAAAAAATGTCTTTTTCATCTGATTCAAATAATATGACTTAACTTTCATAGTGACTTCTGAATTAGG
Organism: Petaurus breviceps papuanus; assembly: GCF_028583685.1. Classification (NCBI taxonomy): domain Eukaryota; kingdom Metazoa; phylum Chordata; class Mammalia; order Diprotodontia; family Petauridae; genus Petaurus; species Petaurus breviceps. The sequence continues at coordinate 23,075,860 of NW_027185876.1, forward strand.
ACTGCTTATGGAAATGGCAGTTAGGTGGCACCATAGTGCCTAGAGTACCAGGCCTAGAGTGAGGAATACTCCTTTCTGGGTTCAAATTACACCTCAAACACTTAGCTGTATGGCCTTGGGTAAGTTACTTAACTCTGTTTGCCTTAGTTTCTTCATCTGTAAAATGAGCTGGAGAAGAAAATGGCAAACAACTCTATTACCTTTGCCAAGAAAACACCAAATGGGGTCATAAAGAGTTGGACACAACTCAAGTGATTGAACAACACCACCAAATGGAAATGAACTTTGACTTTATTTAAAAAAAACAAAAGTTCAAAAAAGGGGAAAAAACCAAAAGTTTTTTTTTTAAAGTTATTCTGGTGTTTGTTTTAATTGAGAAGGAAATAGATTGAGGGAGTGAGGTCCATTTTAAATTCTGAGAAGTTTTGTGCACCCTTTGTAGCTTTTCAGTAGACAGGATGTTCTTTTGCTATCTGTACCTTGTTTGGAAATTTTGGCTTGATCAATTAAGGGATAATTTTTGCATTGTGAAAGTATTTTCACCTACTTTACTATGTGGTTCTTCACAAAGACCTTCTCTGATCCCTTATCATAGGATGGAGATAACCTTAGGCTCTTAAAGGCTTTTCCATAAAAGCACAGATTTTGGTAGGTTTTCTCTCTCTCACTAAAAGGCTTATGAATATGGTCCTAGCAGCAGAATGTTTTTGCTTTCTGCAGACCAGTGTAGCTGAGTATGAAAAGCCTCATCACCAGTAGGCTTGTTCTTTGGTGATGAATACTTTCACCACGTCAATCTCTGAAACAAAGAAAAGTGAAAATTATTTCTGAGTCTATTACATACCTTCCTACCCTGCCTTCTTCAGCAGTGATGGTGGCAAAGTGTGTAGAAAAATAGCATAAGATGCTAAGTCACATAATTTTTAGACTGCCTAAATATAATCTAGATTGGAGATCCTTGTTTAGTGATCAGGTGCGTGTAGATGGAATAACTGAATCTTTTGATCTAGACATTCTTACTGTAAAAGAAACCCAAAGATAAAAAGAAGTGGCAGCTAGATGGAAGGAATGACTCAGGTTCTTTTTGGAAGAGGCAAATGAAGAAGTTGGTGGAGTTGCTTGTAAGGGTAACCACAAATATTATTTAATGGGATATTTAATCAGCTTGTGTAGTAAGTACCCATGACAAGTGTTTCCAAGAAAACCTTCACAATAACAGTAACAGTTTATGCACAGCACCTGTTATAGTGGATCAGGAGGTAGAGAAAACTGAAGAATTCTGTAAGATTCTCCTCATTCAGTCAGTGTGTACTTTAATGTTTAATGACTTCAAGGATCCCAAAGAGCAGGAAAGAGAATGAGTTGTTCTGATCTATATTTGGCTGTTGTTGCCTGAGTGTCTAGTTCTCCTTCACTGCTCTTCTTGGAAGGAAGTACAAAGTATCTAATAGAGTCAACCTGCTATGCTTGTAGAAGATGTCTGGGAAGGTATATTACCTCAATGCTCCCAATACCTTGCCTGAGAAATTTGCAGTTCAATAAGAAACTTAGGAGAAAGTATGCTGAATGTCATGTTACTCAAATTCATAAAATAGGAAATACACTGAAATCTAAACAGAAAAGCATGCAATTTGTTTTCCAAATGATTTTCCTCAAAATATGACAGTGTTCTAAACACTGATGATTCTCAGGACATGAAGATTTTATCAGTACAGAACAGAATATTGTAATGGAATTATAAAAAACTCAAATTTAGAAGGAAAAGGAACAGGTTGTTTTTTAATTAATGCCCCTAAAAATAAAGGCAGCAAGCAAAAAATTTCTCTGGAGGTTTGTCAGAAGCCATCTTTGACAAACTGAGAAAATTGGAAGAGTAATCTGTTCGTCAGTTTTTTAAAAATCAGTCAGCAAGCATTTGTTAAGTGCTTTACTATTTGCCAGGCACTTACTGAGTTCTGCAAACAGAAATATAAACAAAAAGACTGTTCCTTCCTTTAAGGAACTCATACTCTATCTAGTGAGACAAGACAACTCATAAAATAGAAAATGAGAAGTGAGGGGAAGGATGAGGGGACATGGTGGCTAAGAACAGAAAATTAGGAATCTGGGCCTTCCCCCAAAATGGAAGCTAGGAGAAGAACTCACCAATGAGAGAAGAGGCCTGAAGGATCTGACTGAGGATTCATTCAGCTGAGGTCTGGTGTCCAAGTCTAAATACTTTAACTAAGGGATTTGTTGTCCTTATAATTGTTCTGAAGAGTATTTCAGCAGTTTCACAAACTTGCAACCAAGAATTCCTTCACAAATCCATGTGAGTCAAAGAACCTGGGTTCAAATTCTGCCTCTGTTACCACCTATGTGACATTGAATGAGTCATCTGACTTCTCAGCCTCAGTTTCCTGATTCGTAAAATGAAGGGGTTGGATTACATGGCCTCTTAGGTCTATTCCAAGATCCTATAGTCTATAAATACTCTGCGGGGGGGAGTCCAGAAGGCTGCCAGTTTTGTGCAGGGTGAATTCTTAGCTCGGTACATTTGGATAAATTAAAAAATGTGATAAGAAGACAGATGTGATGTTGAATGAATATTATCACTAGAAGTGTAAATTAAATGTGTATACTTTGTATATGATATCTCAGCTCAAAACACAACAGGATTTGTCATACGTCTGCTTATATGAGAGTTGAACGTGTTGCAGTATAATTTGGTATGCTGTATAAATTGAAAACGACAATGATTTTCAAGTTTATGGTAATAGTGTCTCTTACCAAGTGGCAGTATTTTGGATATCATCTCTAAACTTTCCATAGAGTAATGATCACTATTCAACTAGAAACTAGGGGGTGGCCAGGTAGCACAGCGAGTAAGAGCACCGGCTTCAGTGTTGAGAAGACCTGGAGATCGAATCCTGGGCTCAGACACTTAACACCCACCCAGAAACACCTGACTGTGTAGCCTTGAGCAAGTTACTTAACCCCAATTGCTTAGGGGCGGCCAGGTGGCTCAGCGAGTAAGAGCACTGGCTCCAGTGTCGGGATGACCTGGATCAAATCCGGGCTCAGATACTCAGCACCACATCCAGAAATAACTGGCCGTGTAACCTTGAGCAAGTTACTTAACCCCGATTGCTTTAAAAAAAAAAAAAGAAACTA
>NW_027185876.1:23079112-23222924 GCF_028583685.1 Petaurus breviceps papuanus
AAAAAAAAAAAAGAAACTAGAAACTAAATTGAGGACGTTGATAGCATTTTTAAAGATGTAATAATGCGTGGATTTGGAAAAGAATTGATGGGTTTTCAGGAGAAGTCATTGGATTTATGAAAAATGTCTAAAGAGAATGGTCCCCACTCAAAATAGTAGATCTGTTTTGAAGGCAGGAATTGTTTTCTCCTTGAGATTAATATATCTTAAGCGAAGATAACAACAATAATAATATAATTAGCATTTACATAGTGTCTATTATGTGCCAGGCACTGTGGTAAGCACTTTACAATTGTGATCTCATTTAATCCTTACAGCAGCCCTAAGAGGTAGTTGTTATTCTTAAACCCATTTTAAAGTTGAGGAACTTTAGGCAAATGACCTGCCCAGAATCCCATAGCTAGTAAGTATCTTGAGGCCAAATTTGAAATCAGGTGATCCTGACTCCTAGCCCACCGCCCTGTTTACTGTATTACCAGTTGAAAAAAATGTGACTTCCTTTTTTTTTTTTTTTATTAGAGTTTAATTGAGTCCTGGACAGAATTTCAGAAGTAGCTACTTGTTTATTTACTTTATAGTTTAAATATTTTGGTTTCTGTGATGCCGAAGACCAATGTTTATCTTTTTGGAAACTTATGTGAAAAATATTCAGAACTACATGAATAAATCTATTAGAATAAGGCTTACTTAATGTATAGCCTTAGTTTTTTCCTTTATATTTAATTCTGCTTGCTCATAATGTTTCTGAAGGCTTATTATTGATTGGTTAGATATGTTTTGCTATACTTGCTACAAGTCAGATTACTGACTTGTCAAAAAAACATCAGTCAGTACCCAACTCGAAGAAAGAATTCAAATGAGAAGATATATTATATAGTTCTGATCTGACCTGCTTAGGTTTTTGACATTCACAAATGGGTAAAAAAAAACACACACATTGACATAGGTTACTAATGTTTTGTATGAAAATTTACCTGATAAAAAATTTTCTTGGTGAAGGGACCAGCAAAACCTAGGAAATTCTTCAATTGGCAAACCCTTCAATCCTTGCCAAGTGAGAGACATTACAGTCAAAGGCAACAACAATTTAGAATACTAATTTGTAAGATATGATAGAGGAGAGAGGTATAAGGTTATGAGAGGTTTCTGTTCATAAAACAGAAGCCATGCAGGGAAAAGAGTTTTGCAGAAAACTTGATAATAAACCCATTTAAAATAAAGTCATTCTGAGGACATTTAGGGATGAAACTTGAAGATGGGTAACCAAAATAAGAAATAGGAAAAGCTATATAAATATTTTTATATCACATTCTTTCCTCCATCCAAACAACCGAACCCCCATATTTGTACTACTACATCAAAGTTCCTAATATTTTACATGAGAAATTAGAGCATTAAATAAAACAACGATGATATCAGTTAGACTAGACCAGATATACACAGAGGAGGTCTGTGCTTCACAAGATACAATTTTGAAGGTGTGGAGTAATCAATCCTTAGGGTATCTGAAAGGAAAAAAGCTCCCAGACTTTGAAAAAAATCCAGAACCCTATTGTTACCCCTTTAATCCACACAGAAATTAAAGACAAATTGTAAAAAAAAACAACAGGCAGATTTTCACAAGGAATAGCATTCAACAGACTCTGGATTTACAGTCATGCAGTTGACTGACATAAAGAGAATATAAAATTCCACTGTATTTGTTGTTTATGAACTGCTAGAAGGAAAAAGGCATTTGATTCACGGGACCTGTCACTCTGCTAAGTGCTTAAGATATGAAAAAGAGGGGCTGAAATTAGCCCTGCTTTCAAGGAGTTTACAGTCTAATGGAGCCAAACAATTTTCTGTTTGATTCTAAAAATAACATTGAGTTTATTAATTAGAGGAGTGACATGGTCAGATCTGTACTTTAAGAAGATCGCTTTGGTAGAGGAGTTGAAGGTGGCCTACAGAGAGATACAGGGCAGGGAAGCCAACAAGTAGGCTGGTACTCTGGTTGAGCTGTGGGTGATATGGGCCTGCACTATGGTGCAGAGGAGAAAGGGATATGTGCAAAGGATGTTTCAGAGGCAGAATTAACAAGAAAAGAAAAATGTACAAGCAAGGTAAATATTTTGTGTTGGGTATATCATACACATCTGACCTCCTTGCTATTTCTTATAGAAGACAACCTTTTCCCCAGCTCCTTACCTTTTTCACTAGCTATCCCCTTATGCCCCGAATATTCTCACTCCTCACTCCTGAGATACATAAGTGTGTATACACACACACATATATATAAAGAGAGAGGTGGATAGATAGATCAGTAAGAATATATGTATATGGAGTAAATTATGGATGATCTCAGAGGGAAGGAAGATAGAAAAAACCTTCCTGTAAAAGATAGTATTTTATTATTAATTATTATTTAGTTATTAAGGTTATTAATATTTTGTTCACAATTCATCTATGTCCTTGTATGCCATATAGAAATTTTATAGTGTCAACAACTAAGATTTAATTTTTCCTTTTTTATTTTGCAGATTAAGTCTTGCCCTGGAGAATGTTACCAGCTCACTAATTTGTCAGTTCTGCTGAGGCGACTATTATTCCTCATGGATACACACCATCAGGCAAGAATGCTTCTGCCCTCTTTTGTCTTCCTGTTTTTAACACACTGCTTTGAATTGAAACTAGATTTCATTTAAATGATTCCAATTTTTCTAATTGAAGTATAAATTCAATCTTGAAGTGCCTTGGCTATACATTTTTTGAGTATATTGTTTCATTTAAAGAAAACAGGTATGGATATTGGTTTGTTAATTCCAAGTTGTTATTATTTTAATAATGACTTTTTTTAAAGGTCTACTTAAAATCTCTACCCTTCTTTTTGTATACATATAAGATAACTTTGAAATTCTTCTTTATCAAAATTAAAGTTTTTTTAGCTTATATTTTAGAACATAATATTAGGTTAAGTTGGATTTATCCATATGATGGCATCTCAAATTGTTCAACTGCTTGAATTGAGCTTTAGGGTAAAACTTATAAATATAATATACCTCATTTATCCACTATTATTGAGGAATCTCAGTCCACAAATTTCCAGGGTGCCTAAGGCATCTTTCATGGAAATACATTTGAAACATTTTATATGTTTACTTATCTTAAACAGTAATTTAAAATTATTAACTTTTTCATGATAACAAGGGCATTGCTGTGTGCCACCATATAGTAGTGTCTTTGGGCTTTTAAGATGTGTATATAAGTTTATTTGCCCTCATACTAAATGGATTCAGATTATTGTAATTTAAACAAATTTTTATATAAAGGTTTTTTCTGTATCCTCCATTGTCATATTGTCATTTCTCATTGTCTCTTTGCTATCCGGAGCTCCCATTTTAATTTGTGCCTTCAGATCTTCTGTGGGCTGGAGAATCAGAGAGCAAAAATACTAGAGCTCTGAATAAAGTAGAAATCCAAAGCCCCTTCAGACTCTTTTGTGTGCCAGTTACCATACTAAGCTCTCAGGATTCAGGATTCAAAAAAAGGCAATCAGTTCGTGCCTTCAAGAGACCTTAGATTCTAATGGGGGAGACAATGTGTGAATCACTCTACACAAACAAGAGAGCTGATGCACAAGGATAGGGAAGCCATGAGCTGGAGTTGAGCACTAATAGTATTCCAGGCATAGAGAATGGCTAGTGAAAAAGGCAAGAAGCTGGGAGATAGATTGTCTTCTCTAAGAAAAGGCAGGGAAGCCAGTGTCACTGGATCATGCATGGAGGACAGTAAAAAGTAAGATGACTGGAAAGGTAGGAGGAGCCAGGTAGTGAAGGGCTTTTGAAGCCAAACAGAATTTTCTGTTTGATCCTAGAAATGACATTGAGTTTATTAATTAGAGGAGTGACATGGTCAGATCTGTACTTTAGGAAGATCACTTTGGTAGAGGAGTCGAAGGTGGCCTACAGAGAGCTGTAGGGCAGGGAAGCCAGCAGGTAGGCTGGTACTCTGGTTGAGCTGTGGGTGATATGGGTCTGCACTGTGGTGCAGAGGAGAAAGGGATATGTGCAAGGGATGTTTCAGAGGCAGAATTAAGTCTTGGCCATAGATTAGATATGTGGTGAGTACCTGTAAAGAACTGAGGCTGTCATGAAGTTTGTGAAATGGGGGATGACTGAGAGGATGATGATAACCTTGACAGTAATAGAAGAAATGATTTCTGGAGGGGACAGCTGGTGCTAATGAATGTAATGCTGCCTCCTGGAGGAATTATCCTCCAGGCAGTAGCAGGTACCTGGGCTGCCTTGCCATTAGAGCAAAATCACTCCCACAGTGTTTCCTATTTTATTAGCAAAATCTTTGAAACAAAAGAAAGTACTGTCTAAAAAATATCTTTCAAAGAGAAAACTTAGTTTAAGATCAGAATATACATTTTTTTGCCTCATAGTCACTTAGCAGCTTAATGTCAGTTGGGCACCATGTTTTAAATAAAGGAATAATTGTTTGTATAAAGCAGACCCAAGATCTTGAATATGCATTCAAATCAGATACCATTTTCTAAAAAGTGGAAGTCACTGTACACATGGGTCTGATATAGATTTATTTTATATTTGAGTCTTTCATGTCTACTGTTTCTATCATAATACAGAAAAAAAATCCTAATTATTTCCGTATTTACTTTCTGTTTGTAAGTTCTTCAGGTCTTTTGAATGTGCATGTGAACATAATGTTTTACCACTATTGTAAATAGAAAACACACATTGAGTAGTTTATTCATTAGTGGAATAGATTTGCCATCAATGCTTCCTTGTATGAGGAAGTTGTGCATTTGTGGATATGATTTATAGCTTCATAGACTAGAGAAAAAGTTAATTGAACTATTTCAGTATCAAGCTTGTGACCTGGTTTTCGTTAAACACTGTGTAAACCAGCTGAGCTAGCTCACTGTAATGTAACTAATTATCCTTTTCCTATTAGTATACTTTAATATAACGTCCGTAGCAATCATACCAAAAAGAGTTCAGAAACACTCTGGAAGTTCTTATACCTATGGGGAAATTCTGTTCCATTTGACATCTTGCGTGACAAATAGTTTAATGCTTACATTTAAAATTTCCCAGTAAATTTACAACAAATTATCTTTAAACTGCTTTTTTGCATTTTTGGAGGCAGATATGCTGAAAAGAGAACGATATTTGTCTTCCTGCTTCACAAAGTTTTGTGAGAAAAGATTGGTCTTTTCTTTGTTATAAATTTTCTTGTAATTAAAAGGAGTTTTAGAAATGCTAAACAGTAAGTGCTTATATATGAGAGAATTTATTGACCAGGTTGTTATTCATCCTTATAACAATTTCTTTCAGAAGGAGTTTATCCAGAGATTTTCCCCTAATGAAACAGAAAATCTCTCTTTGTGGCAGTATATTTCCTTCAAGGCTTTTTCTCCTGAACTGAAAAGCCAAACAGCAAATGAAGTCACCATGGTGGGAATTACACAGTGTAAGAAATGGCTAAGCAGCGGGCATACTTTGGGAGAACTTGAATCTGTGGTAAGAAAAGAGCTAGAAAGTGATTGAAATTACTCTTTGATTTTTAAGGAATTCATATAAATATTTGCTATTCTCTTGTTAAATGTAAATTGTGCCCCTTTTTGCCATTGACACAGATCCAAGGGAAAAATAAATTTAACACAGTATTTTATTTGTTATATTTATGCTAAGAAAACTTTTGATTCTGGATATTTGGTTATTTTCCCCCACCACCAGCACCCTTTTAAAAAATTTAACAAATGATCATTGAATAGTAGACATTTGGGTTTGACTTAACTGCATCTCCCTTCCCCTACCTAAAATAAGGGGCATTAATAGGGAATCATTGAAACAATACAGTGCAGGTAGCTCTTCTCAGAAGAAGATGCCTCAAAGAATCATTTACAAAAATTGGTTAAGCACTGTGTATTATGTAGTACCATACAAGTGTTTAACTTGTAGTTTAATATAATATACACTGGAAATTTTAGAATTATCTAGGAACATAACAGAAACTATATAGTGTTCAGTAGACATATTTAGTTGGTTCATTTGTTAATTGTAAATCACTCTCTTTATATGTAAATCCAGCAAGTCATGAGTTGGGACACAATTGCAAGTGCTTGTTTGAAAGAAATGTTAGGTTCTTCCTTTATTTTGCAATAAATTTTTTGTCATCTAATTAGAAAAGGTTTAAATTTATCTGATTTTTCATTTATTGACCAAAATTCCTATTATTAAAACAAGGTGGGTATGTTCCTTCTAGTGACTCTGCTCTGATTTTCTCAAACTAAAAATGTTTGGGCTGAGACCAAAGAGTCTGTCCAATTGGCAACTTGGAGTATTTTTTTTGTAGAAATGGAAATTCAGTGTAGGGATAATCAGTATAATAAAGATGCACTTAAATCTTAACTTTAAAAATATTTTGCTAATTTTAGAATCTGCTAATATAAGTGATCAAATTGTTTGTGCAAAAATGATTACTGCATTTGCTAAATTTCCATCTTCCTTTTACCTCTCAATTACCTCTTCATAGCATAATCATATATTGCACAGTCATACGTCTTAAGAGATTGAGTCAGTTAGTCAACAAAGATGTATTAAGAGCCTACTATGTGCCAAGCACTGGGAACACAAAGCTAAATATGAAATAGTTCCTGCCCTTAAGGAGCTTACATTCTCTCAGAAGGAGCATTTAAAGATCATTTTTAGACTAACCTCTTCATTTTACTTATATCTGAATGCAGATAAATTGGAACTTTGAGGTTTTTTTCCTGTGGAATATGGTTACGTGTGGTGATTAGTTTCTTTAGTACTACTCTAGGTATTTTGGTGCTTCAGTGATTGAGATTTATGATCTTATCATTGTAGCCATTTCCTCAACTGGTTCAAGTCACAACCCACCCATGCTTTCTCAATCCCATGTAATTATTCTTGTCTGTATTTTCCCATAAAGCTTCTATAGAGGAACCATGCAGTGTGCTGGAGGTTTTCCTTTAGGTAACTCAATAATTTATGAGTACCAGTGTAACATTCAGGCATTATCCCTCATTCTTGATATATGACCAGCCCACCTCTTTTTATGATTATACCTATTTGTAATTATGTCTTCTGTGTCATTTCAGTCATTGTTGGTAATATGCTGTAATGCACCATGCACCTCTCTCTTTTGGGTTACCTTTTTGGTTACTTGTAATTTTGATTCTTCAGAGCTCCATGAACATAGAACATAGAACATCACTGAGAATATTGGTTTTGAAAGTATGGGCTTTTGTGTCAAGGAGCAACTTGGGATCACTGAAAACTTAATTAATTTTACCAAAAAGAATCCAATATCCTTTCTTCAGTTTTGTGTGTCTATATCATTTGTGTATATGAAAGCACCTATCCAGGATACATGGATTGCTGCCTAAGTGCGAGTCATAGTCTTGGCAATAAGCAGTCTACTTCTGACAGTCATACTTTGTGTATGTTAAGTGTTAAGTAGTCTCTTGCACACTAGCCTAGGAAACCACCATATCCGTGTATCATTGGTTATATGGGAAAATGACTTCTGATTTCTAAGTAGCGAAATTACAAATGAACTCTTGTAATATGACCTGTCTATAGGTTAGAGCCTGCTTGTAATTTCTTACGCTTGTTTTTAAAGAGAGACTTGATGTATATCCTCTTTAAATGCAGTACCATCTCTAGCTATTTCTGGTCTTAACATCATACTAATTAGAGAAATATGATTTTTGTTTAGGAACATGAAACAAGGCTCTTATGTTTTCAGAAAAGGATCATTTTATCAAAAAAAAGTGACTGAAAAACATGCTTAGTTGTTTTTATTGCCTCTAGATCAGGGGTTCTTCACTTTTTTTTGGTTCCATAGACCCCTTTGGTGATCTGGTGAAACCTCAGAAAAATGTTTTTAAATGCATAAAATAAAATATATAGAATTACAGAAGTAGTCAATTATATTGAAATAGTTATCAAAATTCTTTCTTAAGATAGTTTATGAACTATTTTGGCAGAAGTTAAAAACTTGTTTGGGAAATATATATGGATATTTTTGGAGTGCTGTTTAGGGTGATGTCTCTGATGCCAAGTTGACCAGGCTCCTGGGATTCTTGTGAAACTTTGACTTATATAACTAATGCTGTTGGGCGGCCAGGTAGCACAGCGAGTAAGAGCACCGGCTCCAGTGTTGAGAAGACCTGGAGATCGAATCCCGGGCTCAGACACTTAGCACCCACCCAGAAACACCTGGCCGTGTAACCTTGAGCAAGTTACTTAACCCCAATTGCTTAGGGGTGGCCAGGTGGCTCAGCGAGTAAGAGCACTGGCTCTAGTGTCGGGATGACCAGGATCAAATCCGGGCTCAGACACTCAGCACCACATCCAGAAATAATAACTGGCCGTGTAACCTTGAGCAAGTTACTTAACCCCGATTGCTTAAAAAAAAAATTAAAAAAAAAAAAAACTAATGCTGTTATTTCTTTCCTTTCTTAGAATATTGCACTGTCTGCTTTGCTTACTGTGTGTAATTCTGTAAGTGAAGCTTTGGAGATGGGCCAGCAAGCAGGAGTCCTGGAAGCTGTGAATCCACTTTGGACAATTTTACACGTTAAACAGGTAAGGAAACAACTGAGCGTTTCCTTGAATAATTAAACAAATTTTAATTCTGAAAGAACAGTAGTGTTGGATTTTTGCTTCCTTATGCCAATTTTGTCATTGCTAAATTAGGTCTTCTCTATTCTGGTAGCTTGGGGGCTTTTTCTAAGACCATAGCCTTTGCCAGGTGCTAACCAGGCTTAGGGGGAAGAAGGGAAAGGGTAGTTAATTTGCCCCCCTGCAAATTCAAAAGACTGTTAGGTTGCCTGTGCTTGAGGAGAGCAGAGCCAACTTACTTTACTTGTTTGTAAGCTTAAGGATTGTATTTTGGGAATTGTTTTTGTTGAGAAAACCTTTGTGAATTGAAATAAATTTGAGAACCTTGACTTTTCAGGGTAGTAGAGCCTGAAGGGGTATAGCTATATTTTGTGATGCTGCTGAACAGGCTGCTGTTACAATATTTATTCTTGCCTTAGTATTTTTAGATTTCAGATATATCAGTATTTTCCTAATGTAGCATTTTTTGGTCCCTAAGGACACCTGGCACCAGGGTTCTTAATTGGAAGCATGAATTTATTTATCAAAAATAGCATAATAACTGAACTTCAGTATAATTGGTTTCCTCTGTTATCCTATGTATTTTATTTTATGCATTTCAAAACATTGTTCTGAGGATTACATAAGCTTCTCATCCAAAGGGATCCAAGACAAAAAAAGGTTGAGTTCCTGCTTTCCTTTAATGCCTCTGTTCTTCATAAAATAAATAGAATACTTGGAGAGAGGAAAAATAAAATTTTAAGGAGAAAAGATATCGCCAAGTGGAAGACAAAACATAACTTTTAAAGTTGAGAATTTATTTATTATTTTTATTTATTTATTTACTTCGCAGTTTTGCCTTTTTTCCTATTGTGTATGTGTTTTTGTTTGGTTTCTTATGGGAAAAGACAAGCCTTTGTTTTTGTTTTTTTCTTTAACACAAAGCCAACCATATTAAGAGAGGTCAGTTTTGATAATATCCAATTGAGATACTGTGATTTTCTGTTGAGTTATAATAGAGAGCAGAATCTGACAGAAAAATTTTAACCTGACCTAATGAGAGATTTAAAAATATATATATTTTAGTCCCAAGACAGTATTACTTTAAAAAGGGAGTTTACTTGACTGTTCTGCCTTCTCTTCCTGCATTTTAGTATTTTGTGTCTTTTTCTTCGTGAAACTAGATTAAATGTGAATGAAATATGCATAACTTTTCTTCTCTATTGGAAATGCTATAATCAGTACTGTTGCATTCTGGTATTTGCTAAGGTCTCAAGTCAGCCTTATGTTCAGTGGACCCTCAGCCTTTTACTTCCACTCTTGGGATTTTTCATACAAGCTGTAGAACCTCAGCTGATAAGTCAGGTAAGAAAATTGTTCCTTAATAAATTGAACTTTTCATACCTAGAGTGTTTCTGGGGAATTATTTTGGCTTCTACTAATTTAACACGGTTTATTTTGAAGGATATGCTTTTCACTTTATTTGGTTATACATACTGTTATTGAACTATGTATAAACTACATGGAGACTTATTCTTCAATTTATATTTGCCTTACTTATTAAAAAGCTAATTATCCTTTCTCTTTACTTCCCCTTCTCTTTTCTGCAAGTCTTGAAGCAATTTTGCACAGAGAACCATCGTCTGCATGGTTCCGTGAATGACCCATCTTCCAAGAGCAGTTCTAAATCAGCTGTCACTTTTTTCCCACCACCTAGCAGTCAGAGGTTGCAGGTCATTGACCTATAATCTGGGGCAACTTCTGTACTATGGTGTTGAGCAAGATCAGGTTGGACCTAGGTGGCTTGTTTTCCCTCATAGTTAATAGGGCTCAGTAAGGGTAGAGAGGTTTCAGAACTTAAATGACTGACTTCTGGGAAATCCTTGTAGAAGTGAATAAATTCTGTTCCCTATCTGGTGGTTTTTTAAGCTGTGGAAGATTGTAGAGGAGGTTATGAGAGGGCATGGACCTTACAGAAAGTATAGACCTTACAGAAAGGTATTAGAACTAATTAACACACATACAGAAATCCATCCCACCAGATCAGGATCTGTTTTGAACCTAGAAGGGATTATCTTTCAGTGAGTGACTGAAGGTTGCCAAAGCCCAAACTGAAATCTTCCACCTAGACCTAGGAGAGACAAGAAGTAACCTGTATGGTTAAAGGACTGTGCTTTAGTATTTAATAAAATGTTGACACACAAGATATCTTCTGGAGAGGGCAATTATTGCTTGTTTCATTCTTTCTGACATATATTGGGGAAGAAAAAAAAAGAAGATAAGTTATTTTGTTACTTGTAGCTTTAGTTATAGGGATTTTTTTCATGCAGTTGAAACTAATGACTAAATTACTATAGGAAAGTTACCTGTGAGCTTTAATTGAAAAGGATAATAGCTGATAATTATATAGAAAGTTGCATATATTGCAAAGCACCATGCATACTGTATTTGATCTTCAGAACATTCCTATGAAGTAAATATTAGGAATTATTCCTGTTATAAGAATGAGAAAACGGAACCAGGAAGTTCACAGAATCATAGAATTTTTAAGAGTTAGGAGGGTCTTCCGCTGTCATCTAGTCCAACCCATACCTGAAAAGAATTCCTACTATAATATACCTGCTTAAAGACCTCCAATGAAAGAGAACCCACTATTTCCCAAGACAACCCATTCCATTTTTGGACAGCTCTAATTGTTAGTAAATTTTTCCCAATATCAAGCCTAAGTTTTCCTCTTTATGTCTTCCACATTATTCCTGGTTCTATTTTCGTGAACCAGAAAGAGTAAGATTGAACACTCTTCAACACGCCCTTTAGGTACAAAATGTTAACTATTATGCTGCTCCTTAGTCTTCTCTTCCCCAGAGTTATTCCTCATATGACATGGCCACTCACCATCCTGGTTACCATCCCCTTATATTCTCAGCTTATTAATATCCTTCTTTAATTATGGCACCTAGAATGGAACATATTACTCCACATATGATCTTACTAAGACAGGGTACAGAGGGTGCAGTGAATAGAGTGCTGGGCCTGGAGTCAGGAAGAACTGATCTCAAATCTGGTCTCAGACACTTACTTGTTGTGTGACCTTGGACAAGTCACTTAATTCTGCCTCAGTTTCCTCATCTGTAAAAGGAACTGGAGAAGGAAATTGCAAACCACTCCAGCATCTTTGCTAAGAAAACCCCAAAAGGAGTTGTGAAAAATTAGACATGACTAAACAACAGTAATACAGATGGACCAACCTTTTCTGAAAATGTTGCCTCTCACTGTAGTCCAAGATTGCATTAGATTTTTGTCTACTACATGAAGCATTGATTCATATTTAACTTAGCCACTAAAAGCTTTCAGTCATTTTTATATAAATTCTTGTCAAATCATGCCTCTCCTATATTTGTGAAGTTGGTTTTTTGAACATAAGTATAACACTTTATTCCAGTTCTATTTCATCTTATTAGATTCAGCCCAATCTTCTAGTATCTCGGGATCTTATTGGATCCTGATTCTGTTATCCATTGTGTTAGCTGTACCTCCCAGCTTTTTGTCAGTTTGCAGATTTGATAAGTATATCATCTGTGCCTTTATCCAAGTCACTGACAAAAATGGTAAACAGCCCTAGTCAAGACCCAGCACCCTGAGGAAGCATTCCACTGATCACCTACCATGTTAACATTGAGCCATTAAAAACATCTTTGATTCTGGTCATTCAACCAGTTCTGAATCTAATTGCCATATTAGCAAGGCCAACTCCTTCTGCAAGAAAATGTGGAATATTTTAAAGCACTTTGCTGAAATACGGGTTAAACTATAACTACAGCTTTCCTCTCATCTACAACTTTAATAATCTTGTTAAAAAAAAGAAATTGTGCTTGTCTAGCATGACTTGCTCTTTATGAAGCCCTTTTTCTTGGCCCTTTTCAAACCCTGACTCCCTATATTCTAGATAATAAATTAAATGATTTGCTAATGTTCGTACAGATAACAAACATCAGAGGCAGGATAAAAAATTAAGTCTCTCCTAATTCCAAGGTCAATATTCTTCAGTACATTGAGATTTCTGTCTTCAAAGATTACATATAGTAAAAATAAAACAAAGCACTTTTTTCCTACATAGTTTATGCATGGTCTATTCTCTTACATGTCCAAATGGAATACATTCTTTTTCTCAACTGGTGTGTCTTAATTAGTACAATGTCTTTATACTATTTCAAAATTCATTTACATAAACATGCATAATAAATTTATGTATGGCTATATATTCTGATTAGTAGAGAATTATCATTATAATATATGAATTAGAATTCAGAAAATCTCCAATTTACGTCCTGTACATACAAACAGCAGCATAGCCCAGTACCTGCAGGAACTCCCTTACTCTTCCCTGTTCCTAATGCTTATAGAGGTCACTGTAGATAAATTCCTGACATCCCAAATTAAGTTAGAATGAATTTTCATGGAGAAATGTTCTGTAATGTTGTACTCTTTTCATACTTATTTACACTTTCTATGTGCCCTAATAAGTGACCAGTTCTACAATTTTGTTGAAAGTGCCGTGTAATGTTGAAAGTGTCTGCATACATATGTGTTTCTTTTTTATTTTTTTGGAGGGGGCAGGGAAAGGCAATTAGGGTTAAGTCACATGGCTAGTAAGTGTTAAGTGTCTGATGCAGAATTTTAACTCAGGTCCTCCTGACTCCAGAGCCGGTGCTCTATTCACTGTGGCACCTAGCCGCCCCCATACATACATATTTAATATAACTATAGCTAGTAATTGCTTCTGTAGTTGTCCCATGAAAAAGGCACCATGAATCTTTTATTTTTAAATTCTCCAACAGTTGGGGCAGCTAGGGGGCGCAGTGAATAGAGCACCGGCCCTGGAGTCAGGAGGACCTGAGTTCAAATGCGGCCTCAGACACTTAACACAAAAACTAGCCATGTGACCTTGGGCAAGTCACTTAACCCCAATTGCCCTACCTTCCCCACTCCAAAAGGCAAAAAAAAAATCTCCAACAGTTGGTTCAATTCCATATTTTTCCTTTTGTTCATTTTTTATTAGATTTCTGCAACTCAGAGAGGAACATTAAGGTCTTCTGTTATTATTGTATTACTGTCCATGTCTTTTTGTAGTTCATTTAATTTTTCCTTTTCAAATTTGAATGCTATGCCATTTGGCACATATAGGTGTGGTATTTATATTGGTTATGCTATATAGTTCCTTTTAGGATAATGTCATTTCCATCTGTATCTCTGTTTATATTGTGAAATTTTATTTCTGCTTTGTCAGGTAGCATGATTGCAATTCCTGCTTTTTTTCACCTGATGCATTATAAATTTTGTTCTAGGCTCATATTGATTTTTTTTTTCAAATGCTTTATTAACTTCTTATTTACATCATTCATTTCCGCTAGATTTTGAGTTACAAATTTTCTCCCCATTTTTCCCCTACCCACTGCCCCAAAATAGCAGTCCCACAGGATATCCCCTCCTCCAATCTGCTCTCTCCCATATTTTTTCTCCCATACCCCTTTCAACTTTTCCAGTGGATCTCTATATATTTGAATATTTTATCTTAAAACTTTGAATTCCAGATTCATTCCCTTCCTCCCTTGTCACCCAACCTTACTGGGAAGATAAGCAGTTCAGTATAGGTTGTACATGTGTGACTAATGCAAAACAATAACATAGTAGATATATTGTAAAAGACTGACTATATTTCCCTCCCTTCTATCCCACCTCGCACTTGTTCTATTCTCTACTTTGATCCCGTCCCTTTTCAAAAGTGGGTGCTTCCAACTTCCCACCCCCAACCTGCCTGCCCTTCCATCATCTCCCCCTCTCATCCTCTTCCCCCCTTTACTCTCCTGGAGGGTGAGATACCCTATTTAGTGTGTATTTCATTCCCTCTTCAAGCCAAATTCAATGGGAATAAGGTTGACCCATTCCCTTTTGCCTTCCTATTCTTCCCCTCTGTTGGAACCATTTTCCCTTGCCTCTTCTATATGAGATAGTTTACCCCATTCTGTCTCTCCCCATCTCCTCTCATTATATTCCTCTCTCACCTCTTAATTTCACCTTTGAAGTATCATCCCTTCCTGTTAAATTGGTCCTGTGCCCTCTATCTATGTATACCTGTAAACATATATACACACATTCACATATGTATTCATATGCCCATATACCCTCATTTATAGACATATATATATATATATATATTTCTATTCCCTTCAACTACTGAGAAAAGCTTCGTAAGTTACAATTATTGTTGGAATGTTAATAGTTCAACTCTGATGAGTTCCTTATGATTTCTTTTCCCTGTTTACCTTCTCATGCTTCTCTTGCTTCTTGTATCTGAATGTCATATTTTCTATTCGAGTCTGGTTTTTTCAGCAAGAATGCTTGAAAGTCCTCTATTCCACTGAATGACCATATTTTCCCCTGAAACATGATACTCAGTTTTGCTGGGTAGGTGACTCTTGGTTTTAATCTCTGTTCCTTTGCCCTCCGTAATATCATATTCCAAGCCCTTCGATCCCTCAGTGTAGAAGCTGACAGATCCTGGGTTATCCTGATTGTGTTTCCACAATATTCAAATTGTTTCTTCCTGGCTGCTTATAATATTCTCTCCTTAATCTGGGAATTCTGGAACCTGGATATAATATTCCTAGGAGTTTTCTTTTTGGGATCTTTTTCAGGAGGTGATCAGTGGATTCTTTCAACCTCTGTTTTACCCTCTGGTTCTAAAACATCAGGGCAGTTTTCTTTGAGAACTTCCTGGAGGATGATTTCTAGGTTCTTACCTTGATCATGACTTACAGGTAGTCCGATAATTTTAAATTATCTCTCCTGGATGTGTTTTCCAGGTCATGGTTTTTCCCATGAGATATTTCACATTGCCTTCCATTCTTTCATTTGTTTGGATCAGTTTAACAGCATCTTGATTTCTCATAAAGTCATTAGCTTCCATTTACTCCAGTCTAATTCTGAAGGAATGATTCTCCTCAATGAGCTTTTGAGATTCTTTTTCCATCTGGCAAATTCAGCTTTTTAAGGCATTCTTTTCCTCATTGCCTTTTTGACCCTCTTTTGCCATTTGAGTTAGTCTATTTTTTAAGGTATGATTTTCCTCAGTCAGGCTGTTGACTCTCATTTCATAATTTTCTTGCATTGTTCTCCCATTTCTCTTCCCAATTTTTCCTCCACTTCTCTTATCTGCTTCTTAAGGTCCTCTATGGCAAGCTCGTATTTTCCTTTGAAGCTTTTGGTGCAGGAGTTCTGACTTCACTGTCTTCCTCTTGTTCCATGCTTTGCTCCTTTTTGTCCCCAAAATAGGAGTCTAATGTTGGAATCTTCTGTCTGCTTTGTTTCTTTTGCCTGGTCATGTCGCCTCTCAGTCACTTGACCCCTGGGCTTTTTGCCACAGTAGGACTCTGCCACCAGACAGAGGAGCTTTTGTCCCAAACACTGGGGTTTACTGAGCTGTTGGAGGTATTAAATGGGTGCCCTCTCTGAGGCCTCTCCTCGCTCTGGCATGCTGGACACACATCCCTGGACCTCCACCCTAGACTACAATCCAGTTCCAAGCAGGTTAAAGCAAGAGTGATTATCCGTCAGACTGGTGCTTGGTCCCCCTATACTCTGCAGGCCAGGAGGTGAAGCAGCCATGTGGCGCTGGCTGGCTGTGGGGGGGGGGGGGGGGGAGACTCAAAGACACGTACGCCCACCTACTGGGTCCCAAAGTCCAGACTGCACTGACCTCTCACTTTGTCCTTTGCATCCATGTGTTGATAAATCTGGAAAAAGCCACAGCTGCTGCTGATCTGGAGTCCCTCTGGCCAGCAGCTGGTCAGGCCTGCCCTGGGGCTAAAGCCTCAGAGTGGGGTTGGGCTTGGCTCCCAGAGCACTGCACTGTCCGATTCCTGCCAGCCTGCCGGGCTGTCCTCAGGGGGAGGTTAGCTTCTCTGTGTCATTTTGTGGGTTCTGCAGGTCCAAAGTTTGTTTAGAGTCCCCTTTTTCACATGGATTGGGGAAAGTGGAACCCGGAGCCACACGGAAGCCCTGCTTCCACTCCACAGTCTTGACCAAGGAGCCCTCATATTGATTTTTAAATGTATTTCTTCTAGGCAACAATCATGAGGTTTTGCTTTCTTGCTCTTTTTATTGGATTATTTAATCCATTTACATTTCAAATTCTGAGCTAAATTTATGTTTTCTCCTTTTGCTCTCTAATTTTTTTTTAATTGGGAGGGTTTTTTTGGTTTCCTTTCCTCTTTTAAGTCAGGACTTTGTCTCTACAGTTGCCTTTACTTAATCTGTTTTGATGCAGCTTTTTTCTCACAGACTTTCTTCTCTTGCTCCCATCCCTTTGACCCCTTCTCTCCAATTTGTCAAACCTTTACATAGTCTTGGAGTTTTAATTCTATTGGTTTTTCTTTCTTTTTCTATACCTTTTTCTAAGAAGCACTTCTTTACCTTACTCTCTTCATTAAATCTCTTCCTTTTTCTGTATTCTAAACTACTCTTTGATTCATAGTTGATACGCTAATTTATTCCATATCTAATCTCTTTCTGTTCCTCTGAAGTAGCAAGTTTGAGCTCTCTAACCAATTCGAACCATTTTCTCCATTATTACATTTGTAGGTCTTTCCCCATCATTTTTTTTTCTATTGTGCCTCACTCTTAGAAATATCAATGTGGGGGAGGGAGGTAGAGCTAAGATGGCAGCATAGAAGCAGGAAAACTCTGTGTGCTCCTCCCATAATCACCTCAAATACCTGTAAAAAATAACTCTGAACAAACTTTAGGTCTACAGAACCCACAAAGTGACAGAGAGAAACAAATCTCCCGCTGAAGGTAGCCTGGCAGGCTGGCAGGAAGGGTCCATTGCAGTGCGCTGGGAGCAGCACCCAGCCCCACGTGAGCCCGCGGTTTTAGCTCTAGGGTGCCCCAACCAGCTGTGGCTGTGGAGGGACTTTGGGAGAGTGGATCACCAGCAGCTGTGGTAGTTTCCAGAATTATCAACCTATAGATGCCAAAGACAAAGTGAGAGGTCAGTGTGGACTTTGTGGGAACAGGGGATCCGGGAGTGCAGTCTGGCCTTTGCCCCTGGAGGGAGAAGCAACAAAGGACAGCAGCTGTGGCCTGGCTGCTTCAGAGCTCCTGGCCTGCCGATTGTAGGGGGACCAAGCAACCATTCTGCAGGGTAATCTCTCTTTCTTTAACCTGCTTCGATCTGGATTGCTGGGTGGAGGTCCTGGGGTGTGTGACCAGGTGCCAGAGCCAGTGGAGGCTTCAGAGAGGGCAGCCAACTAATGCAGCTGCAAAAACCCCAGAGATTTGGGACAAAGCTTTCCTCTCTGGAAGCAGAGTTCTACTGTGGCAAAAAGCTCAAAAGTCAAGTAATTGAGTGGCAACATGAGCAAGCAAAGGAAACAAAGCAAGCACAGCAATTCAACTCTAGATTCCTTTTTTGGGGACAAAAAGGATCAAAGCATGAAACAGGAGGAAGACAATAAAGTCAGAACTCCTGTACCAAAAGCTTCCAAGGAAAATATGAACTGGTTACAGGCCATAGAGGAGCTTAAGAAGGATTTTGAAAACCAAATATGAGAAGTGAAGGAAAAATTGGGAAGAGAAATGAGAATGATAGAAGAAAATCAGGAAAAGAGTCAGCAACCTGACTGAAGAAAGTAACACCTTAAAAAATAGACTAACTCAAATGGCAAAAGAGGCTCAAAAAGCCAATAAGGAGAAGAATGCCTTAAAAAGCCAAATTTGCCAGATGGAAGAAGAATCTCAAAAGGTCACTGAAGAGAATAATTCCTTCAGAATTAGATTGGAGCAAATGGAAGCTAATGAATTCATGAGAAATCAAGATACTATTAAACAGATCCAAACAAATGAAAAAATAGAAGGCAGTATGAAATATCTCATTGGAAAAACTACTGACCTAGAAAATAGATCCAGGAGAGATCATTTAAAAATTATTGGATTACCTGAAAGCATGATCAAAAAAAAGAACCTAGAAATCATCCTTCAAGAACTTCTCAAGGAAAATTGCCCTGATGTTTTAGAACCAGAGGGCAAAATAAAGGTTGAAAGAATCCACCAATCATCTCTTCAAAAAGATCCCCAAAAGAGAATTCCTAGGAATATTATAGCCAGGTTCCAGAGTTCCCAAATCAAGGAGAAAATATTACAAGCAGCCAAGAAGAAATTATTTGAATATTGTAGAAACACAATCAGGATAACACAGTATCTGGCAGCTTCTGCATTGAGGGATTGAAGGGCCTGGAACATGATATTCTGAAGGTCAAAGGAGCTGGGATTAAAACCAAGAGTCACCTACCCAGCAAAACAGAGTATCATGTTTCAGGGGAATATATGGTCATTCAGTGAAATAGAGGACTTTCAAGCATTCTAGCTGAAAAAACCAGAGTTGAATAGAAAATTTGACTTTTTTTTTTGCATGCAACTGGGAAGTAAGACAGGCACTGAGGTATGGGGAGCCATCTTGCCGTAATGTAAAGTCAGAGCAGGAATGGGGAGGATAGGAGAGAGCAGATTTGGGGAGGGGGCATACAGTGGGATCACTGTTTTGGGGTGGTGGGCAGGGGAGAGACAGGGAGAAAATTTGTAACCCAAAATCTTATGGAAATGATGTAAACTAAAAATAAACATAAAATTTTATTTAAAAAAAGTTAAAAGAAATATCAATCCATGAAGGAAATTGTGAGGATAGAACCATTGCTCAATGGAAGAAATTGCCATGTGTCCCACAATATGTTGTTAAATTCTACTGTTTGCCACAGAATCTCTCTTTTCGATGTCCTCCAAATCTTTTATGTACTAGTTTCTCCAGAAGCTCTGATTTCCTTTCTTCTATAATAGGATGTTGTTCATGGAGGCACAGTTTCCTCTGAGGAAAAGATCTCACTCTGCCACCTGAACTCATTCTAAAGTCTTTATCTCTCATTAGAGACATATAGTACTTCTTTGGTGGCAGTGTTCATTAGTGGGACATCCTCCCTGCATTGAGATGAGACCTCCCGTTTTATTTCTGATGTTTGAGTCCCTGCCATTTGCCATCTCTCACCTGTACTCCAGTCCCTCTTCTTGCTCATTAGAAACTACAAGAGTTATCTTCCCTTCATTATTGACATGGACTTGATTGTGGTATATCACACTTTTCTCTAATCTTCTACCTCTCCTCTTCCCATTCTGTGATTTAGTCCCACAAAATACATTGATTCACTTAAGGGATTGTAGGGTTGCTTGGTCTACACATTTCATGCCTTTGTCTTTTCTCCTCTTTCTTTAAATTTTACCTTCATCTTTATCCCCTTGTGTACTTTTTAAAAAATCACTTAAATGTCCTGTTATTTTACCTTTTTTGTGTTAAGCGCATTTCCACATGAAATCATTTGCTCCCATCAGGCTTCTCTCCCCTCCCTACCACCATCCTCCTCTCCCCACAACCACTCCAGTGCTTCAAATGCCTCTTTTTTTTTTTTTATTGGATACTGATGTGTTTTTCGTTTATTAGGCTCAGGTTTTCAGGATTTATACTTTTGTGTCGCATTTTGAACTCTTTTGTCCCTCAAAATACAGTATTCTTCACTTCTGTAGTTTCTTATGGGTGTTTTTGTCTTTTTTGAAATTTTTTTTTATATTTGAAGGTCTTTTTTCCTGGGCACCTGCAGAATTTGTTGTGATTGGAAGTGTTAAATTTATCCTACTATTTGTCTTGGCATTTGAATCTTAGGGTCTTTTTTCTTGAAGACATTCTGTGGATTTTTTGATTGGTGCTTTGTTTTCTGTATTCAGAAAATCAGGACATTTTTATTTCATGCATGGTGGTGTTCAGATTTTTCAATTTGTCGTGTTATTCTGAGATATATGTGATCTTTAAATTATCTCTAAGCATTCTGTCCTCAAGAACAATGATTTTAAAATGCCCTGGAAAAAGTAAGAATCATTATAAAAAACAAAGGTATAATATGCGAGAAATAAAGCTATTTACAGGAATGTATAGTAGGTTCTTTTTATGCTGAATATAGTGAAAAATACACAGTATATTTATATAAACATCTCTAAAATTTTATGATTTGGGATAGGAGTTTTATAAAGTACTACTCCCTAAAATAGTACAAAATGAAATCCATATTTACTAGAAGTATTTGTATCACAAAGAGATCTTTTATTTTTCAATAGGATTTAATTCCTGAATTTATTTAATTACCATATTCCCCTAGTATATTTAAAATATTTTATTTCAGGGGCAGCTAGGTGACACAATAGATAGAACACCGGCCCTGGAGTCAGGAGGACCTGGGTTCAGATCTGGCCTCAGACACTTAACCGCACACACACACACACACACACACACACAGGTGTGTGACCTTGGGAAAGTCACTTAACCCCAACTGCCCTCCAAAAAGCAAAAAAAAAAAATTTTTTTTTAAATTTCAAACAGTTCAATTATACACATCTAAGAAATTTTAATAACTGGAATACATGTATATTATATATGTATATATTGTTTAAAGCTGTGTAATTCTAGAATTTAAATAATTGTTTTGTAACTTTGTCAGACTTCATAAAACAGATGTTAAGTTTAGAATTGATTGTTTCAAGTCTTGAGTGGTCTGGGAACAGCTACAATTTCAGTATGTAACTATTTTTAGGACTTTTTTTTAGGTGGTAACTCTGCAGACTTCTCTACTTAAATTGGATCCTCCTGACTATGTCCGTTTGGCAATTTTGGATTTTGTGTCTTCTTTAGGGAGAATTTTTATTCCTCAAGCTATCCAGGTAATGCTGTATCTACAGCTCTATTGTTTCTGTGTTATTAAACCTTAAATTTCCTGTCTCTTGAAGGAATGATGCCTATAGAATAGATAGTAGTTTTGGACTTTGTTTTACTACTATTTCATGGATTTACTGAATATTTTGGAGAAACTAAAAGTATTTCCTTAATAATTTTCTTATATTTATTTATTATTTTTAAAAAATTAGCAGGCATTTGTTTTCTCTTTCTCCTACTTTCTACAACTCCAAACAAAAAAGAAAAAAAAAACTCTTATAATAAATAAGTACAAACAAAGCAGATTCTCTCCTCGGCAATGTCCAGAAATGTATTGTTCCTCCTTGAGCATTTTGATTCCATCACCTCTCTGGCAAGAAGTAGAAAATATGCTTCATCCTCACTTCTCTGGATTTGTGGTTTGTTATTGTGTTAATCATTGTTCTTAAGTCTTTCAGAGAAACATACATTTTTATAGGAGATATAAAAACTTAAGTCAAATCTGCAAGAATTTAGTAAGAGCTGTATGCTGAATGCTGTACCAAATGAAAGGGACACACAGGCCTGATAAGTAGGTCTGAGAATGATTTACATAGAGGTAACAGTTTCATCCATCCATGGGAGCTGATGAGATCACCAAATGACATAGTGTAGAGGGAGAAGAGAAGACCGAGGACAGAGAATTGGGGACATGCCTGTGGTGAACAGGCATAACCTGAAAGGAAATTAAGCAAAGGAGACTAAGAAGGAGCAGTCAGACAGGTAGGAGGAGAACCAAGAGATAGCGATGTCATGCAGCTAGAGAAAGAAGAGAAGCATCAAGGAGAAAAGGGTGATTGACTTTGTCAGAATCTGAAGTAAGGTGCAAAAGGATAAGGAGTAAAAAAAAAAAAGACATTGATTTATCAATTTAAAAATCACTGGTAACTTTAGAAAGAGCAGTTTCAGTTGAACAAGGTCAGAAGCCAGACTGCTTAATTAAGAAGAGAGTAAGAAGACAGGAATTGGAAATACCAATTATAGAAGACCTTCACAAGTTTAACCACAAAAGTGAGGAGAGGTATGGCATGATCTCAAGTGAGAGATTTTTGAGGTTAGTGGAGACATGGGCTTTTTAATAATAATGATAATTATAGGTAGCATTTTCATGACACTTTAAAGTTAGCAAAGCACTTTTTAAAATTATCTTATTTTGGGGGCAGCTAGGTGGCGCAGTGAATAGAGCACCAGCCCTGGAGTTAGGAGGACCTGAGTTCAAATCCAGCCTCCAACACTTAACACTTACTAGCCATGTGACCTTAGGCAAGTCACTTGACCGCAGTTGCCCTGCCTTCCCCCTCCAAAAAAGCAAAACTATATAAATAAATTATATTATTTGAACCTCACAATAAACTTGGGAGGTAGGTGCTTCTATTCTCATTTCACAGATGAGAAAACTGAGACAGAGAAGTTAAGTGATTTTCTGAGAGTTACATAGACTATAAGTATTTGGGGCTGGTTTAAACTCAGGTCTGACTCCCAGGTCCAGTGATCTATCCATTGCACCACCAACTGCATCCTAGCTATTTGTAGGCAGTAGGGATGTAGCCAGGGAGAGATTGAAGATTGTTGAGAGAGTGGGATTGATGCTAGGAGCAGGTGGTTGGAGAAGAGGGGATAGAATTCCCTTTGCCTATAGAGAGGTTTGCCTTGTCAAGAAGGGCCGCTTCTTCATGTCATACATAGGTGAAGGATGAGATGTGGCACAAGGTATGTGAGTCATATGAGATGAGGGAAGGAAAGGAGAGGGAGTCCTCAATGAATGGCCTGTTTTCAGTCAAATATGACAGTGGAGGTAGGGGAAGCCACATAAGATCTGAGGAGGGATAAGCAGGCTTGAAAAAGACATTGTTGGTGGAATAGTCAGTTACATAGGGAGGTATACAAGTATTGCCTTACAGGGGCGGCTAGGTGGCACAATGAACAGAGCATCGGCCCTGGAGTCAGAAGGACCTGAGTTCAAATCCAGCCTCAGACACTTAAACACAAAAACTAGCCGTGTGACCTTGGGCAAGTCACTTAACCCCAATTGCCCTGCCTTTCCCCCTCCAAAAAAAAGCCCCCCTCCCCAAAAAAAAGGATTGCCTTACACCAGTGAGGTCCCAGTTGGAGATTGTGTGACATTAAGTTGTAGTGGGTCAGTCAGCAAGGTTTTATAATTTTTTCCCCAATATTATTGTACAGGAGAGAGTAAGATCAAAGGCAACAGATTATGGGAGTAATGTAAGGCCAAGGCTTAGGATGGCAGGATAGGCAGTAGGTTAAAAGGACAAGGGAGTCAAGAAAAGTGGACAGTGTAAAGTTGAATTAGTTCATCAAAAGGTCAAGATGGGGAAGGCAAGAGTGTTCAGTCAGTGCAACGGTGATGTCCTAGGAAAGAAGTGAAAGGTTAACAGTTATTTTCTTAGTGCAGAATGTATCTAAAAGAATGAATAATTTAACCGTGTCTGCTGACAACTTCCAGGACCCTAGCATATTCTGGGCTTTTGGATAAATGTATTTTTGGATGTAAAAGAATCATTTAGTGGAGTAGAGTAAATTTCTTTTTCTAAAATATAACGTTATATCAAATGAACAAGTATTTATCAAGTGCCTTGTATATTCCATATATTGTGCGAAACACTAGAGCTGCAAAGAGAGCAAGGAGCTTACAGGTTAATGAGGACAGCATGTCAGCAACTATGTACAAATCAAGTTAGGTGCAGGATAAATTAGAGATCAGCACAAAGAGAAGGCCCTAGTATTTATGAGGAGTGGGAAAGCCTTCTTGTAGAAGATTGGATTTTACCTGGGACTTGAAAGAAGCCAGAAGGCAGAGATGAGGAGGGAGAGAATTCTAGGTATGGAATTCCAGACCTGTGAAAATGTTTCTTAGGAGATGGGGTGTCTTGTGGAAAAAAAAAAAAAAAACAGAAGGAAGGCCAATGTCACTGTATCACTGAGTTCTTGAAGGGATGTGAGACATAAGGAGAATGGAAAGTAGGAAGATACCCAGTTATGAAGGGCTTTAGAAGCCAAAGGTTTGTATATTTAAACCTGGAGGTAACAGAGTCACTGGAGTTGATTGAATGGAAGGGTGATCAGGGCTTTAGAAAGACCAGTTTGAGAGCTGAGTTTGGAAGATGGACTGTAGTGGAGAGAAACTTAGGGCAGGACACCAACCCCAAAGCAATGGGAGTTGTCCAGGCAGATGGTGAGGGCCTTCACCAAGCTGGTGATGGTTTCAGAAGAGAGAAAGGGGCATATACAAGAGCGGTTATGAAGGTAAAAAATTACAGGACTCAGCACTAGAATGTATATGGGTAGAAAGAGTAAGGAATCAAGGAAAACATCCATTTGCAAACCTGGGTGACTGGGTAGACACTGGTGCCTTTGACAACCAGTTTTTTTGTAGGTCCTTAGAGATGAAACAGACAGCGTCCATATTGGATGAAAATCTTTTTCTCACTTTGTTTTGACCTAATTTCACGTTTATTTGATTTAAGATACCCATTAGTCCTCAAGGCCAGAATTTAAAAGATTCCAAAGTTTGTATTTATGTATATCTATGCATAGCTGTCCATATATTTGATTCTAGTGAATTGTAAAAATTCATCAAGGCACAAAATTCACTATGATTCTGGGTTACTAGTTGTTTATGTTAAAAGTTTGGAATAGTGAGAAAATTGAATTATAGAATATTTGTAAAAAAAAATTAATATTTTTAACCAACATAAAAATTAAGCTTATAAAGTATAATTGATTACATGTTTACATGGATGCCTTATTTCGTCAATGTGTGGTGTTCCCTCTGGAGATTCCAATCACAAGGCTTCATTGCCTGGCCATCCTATACAACTTTTAGCCTTGCCTACCTGTAAGTTGATTATTGGGAGTCTACCAAAATGAGCTGAGGACCTTCCTTGATTTCGCTAGACATTAAAAGAAAACCAGTGGTACACATTGTCTTACCACATGACCAGTTCATCTTTTTCCCTCATACGTTTCTTTGATAACATCCTTTACTCTGCTGCTTATGAATCTCTCGTTTGAAAATGTTGCAGTTTACTCTGGTCTTCCATGTCTTTTGAAAATAAAAATAATAAAACATAATTCATTGTTGATCTTACATTAACTAAGGGGTGTTTTTCCCTCTGTGCAATAATCTCTTCTTCTTGCAGGAAAAAGTTTTACCTAGTCTGCCTTCTGTTTTTACCTTGCTGCTGACTGATAAGAATTGGCTGATAGAACAGCATACCTTGGAGGCATTTACAGACTTTGCAGAAGTAAGTATAAGACTGGTCTAATTGAATTAGTTCGCTAACATTTTTTTTTATTAAGCCAATAAATAACTACTATATTGTATAAGAACTTTCTGTCTTCAGTAACTGCTGAGTTGTACGTGAACCTTAGCAGTACCAGTTTCTGTCCTTCATTTAGAGCATAGCCCTAATTAGACCAAAGACATTGGTTAGGTCTGGTTTACTTCCTGAGATAAATATTTTTCCACAGCGAGATTATAAGCCTTCTTTGCATATAAACACATTTGACTATAAAGGCTACCAGAGGTGTGAGTATGATTAGCCGATAGCAACTTCATCCCTTTAAGAAGAAAAACAATTTTCCCAGGCTTTAAGACCATCCATTTTTCATTTAATACTGGGATGTTGTTCAGTCATTTCAGTTGTGTCCAACTCTTTGTGATCCCATTTGAGGCTTTCTTGACAAAGATTCTGATCTGGTTTGCCATTTCCTTCTCCAGCTTATTTTACAGATGAGGAAACTGAGGCAAACAGGGTTAAGTGACTTGCCCAGCGTCCCACGGCTAGTAATTATCTGAGGCTGGATTTGAACTTAGGAAGAAAAGTCTTCCAGATTCCAAGCCCAATACTCTGTGCACTATGGCACCCCCTAGCGACTCAGTGCAGGAATAGAGAGCCTGAATTCTACAGAACTTCTGACACACATTAAAGACCACATGCAAGTAAAACAGCAGCTTAGTTGATGAGATGCCATTTAGTTGAAAGGTTGTGCAATATAAAATTATTCAGTATATGCATCAAATAATACATTTATTTCACAAAAGGGAGTTAAAAAGGAACAGAAGAAATTCCTTGAAACCAAAGGTGTTGGTGTCTTTATAAACCTTATAGCATCAGGACAGCTAGGTGGTGCATGCAATGAATACAGCACCTGCCCTGGAGTCAGGAGGACCTGAGTTCAAACCTGGCCTCAGACACTTAACATGCACACACAAAAAACTAGCCGTGTGACCTTGGGTAAGTCATTTAACCCCAATTGTCCTACCTTCCCCTCTCAAAAAAAAAAAAAAAGAAACCTTATAGCATCAACATTGCACACAAGAAAACTTAATAAGTGTTGTTTGAATGAAAGAAGAGAAATTAAAGAGTGAGAAAGACATTAGTTCAGTGAACATTTTTTAGTTCCTTCCTGTGTATAAGGGGCCTTGCTAGGTGCTAAGCAAAGGCAGCAGAGTTTCTGATGTCAAATAGCTTAGATAAAGTCATATGCAATATATAAGAAAAAAGGAAAGACATTTATAGGAACAGGGTTACTGCACCATTGCAAGACCTTTTCAGATAAAATGTCCCCCCAACAAAAGTATTTTCAAAATTATATCATTAAAACATTTTTATAACCAAAGCCACCATAAGATTACAAATCCTTTCTGTTACATTTGAACAATTACCTGAATCACCGATTGAATGCGACCCCAGTAGTGTTAATGGTCCTGTGTCAGTCTCCTTATTTGGTTTATAGCATTTTTTAAAGAGCTAAGTGACCTCTGTAACATTACTTCCCCAATGTGTTTTTATTTCTCCAATTAATTCTGTTAGGCAAACATTCCTATATAATAGGACAACACTGGTGTCCTTTAGAGACAGGACTTGAACCCAGGGCTTCCTGACTACCTTTTTATCTGTTACTCTACACTATTTCTTATGATTTGTTGTAATACAATGAAAAGAGTACTGATAACTTGTTTGAAATATTTATCAACAGGGAACAAACCATGAAGATATAGTTCCACAGTGTCTTAATTCTGAAGAAACTAAGAACAAAGTTATATGCTTTCTAGAGAAGGTATTTTACTTATAGAGCCAAAATATAGGTTTATTCTGTGTTTACTTTTATATAAACTTTATGTGAAATATTATAGATGTAATAGTTTAAAGATTTCCTTTTAGTTAAATTTGTTTTGTATAATGTGTGCCTGCTTATCACTTCGTATTCTATTTTATGGGACACTATAAAAGAAAACAAAAACTTAGAGTTATTTTTCTTTGAAATCCCCAAATATTATTAGACTCTTCCTTATTCTAGATTACTTCTTATATTTGTTCCATTTTCTTATGTTCATAATTATTTTATAATTTCTGGAAGATAGCTTATCTGTGGTCTCTTTCTCCAGTATTATTTGTTCTTTCAGCAAGGCAGCTCATTGGATGTGAGGGATGTAGGGGGATGATACTAAGGTTACAAAATTGAGTGCCTGCTAGGATGGGCTTCCAGTTATCTTAATGTCAATCAGTTGACTCTCATCCCTGTGTGTCCAACTCTAATCTCTTTACTGAGTTCTCTCCATTCTTGCATTTCCAATTGCCTGGTGGAACACTCTGTCTATATTTCTCATAAATATTTTAAATGGGACTCCTTAGTTTACTCATTAAAATCTCCTCTACTCCATATTTCTCTCCTTTATCCCAGTTTCTAATTTTAACTATATGTCATGATCTATAACTCTTCTCTCTCCCACCCCCATAATCCAATCAGCTGCCAGACTTTGTCAATAATGCTTCCACAATGTCTTTTCTATCTTTCAGCTTCTTTTCACTTTCATGACCACTGTCTTGGTTCAGGTCTTATTGCTTCCTGCCCAAACTATTGTAATAGCCTTATAGTCAGTCTCTCCTCTGCCAATTTCTTTCCTTTCCAATCAGTTCTCCACTCAGCTTTCAATATAGTCTTCCGAAGGCTTATTTCACACTCTCCTTCATACACTCAGCATTCACAATGGGGATTCTGGGTGTTCGACAAAAGCTGTCCTCTTTCATTTTTCTAGGCTCAGGTCAGTTCAGGGAAGTACTGTTTTCCCAGTGAAGCTTTCCTTGATCTTTGCCATGTTTTCTCCCACCCAGCTGTTAATCTTCTTTCCTTCCTATAGTTATATTCCCTTGTAATAATATTTTTCTATATAGAGGTTTTTTTCCTCCTTAGGAACATGTAAGCCCCTTTAAAGGCAAGGTTAGTTTCATTTTTGTCTGTGTATCCCCTATGCCTAGCAGTGTCTTGTACATAATAGATACTTAGTAAATTATTTATTGAATTGAATAATGAGAGACCAATTCTATTTTGAAGCTAAGTGCAGTGAAAAAATGGATTTCATGTAATTTGTAGTTGGGTGTCCTGAAAATTTTTTTGTTTAAAGACATATTCTTAAGTTCTATTATACCACCACAATGTGTATAAGCATGAATCTTTGAATAGGTACAAGAAAATAATCCTTTTTCACTTGTGTCCTAAACGTAACTTCTGCCTAGTTCTTTTCCTTTGTAATACTATAGTAGTCTGCTTTTTTTCCTCGCAAGAGGAATTATATAAATTGCATTTAATAGTCTGTACATTTTCTTAATATAGCTTTTTGAAAATCATTTAGTGTGTATTTATGGAATATCTGATGTTTCCATTTCTCTTGACAATCTGTTATCATACATGACATGCCCAAAACACCCCCCCCCATCTCTTCTGTATTCTTCTGGGTTCACATATGCCTAATATTTTTTTTTATCCTTATAATTTTTTACAAATCTAAATTCAACCCAGGCTTTAATCTTCCTGATACTATTTTTACCCATCCTCTACCTTTCTTTTGTATATACCTTTGTTATGTATGCCCCTTCTTTTGTACATAAAGTTTTCATTTCAGCTCATTGGTGACCTTTCCGTAAGACCCACAGTCTCCTTAGATGCTTCCTCCTTTTCTTCCTCTTCAGCATTCTTTACAGCTAAGTTTTCAAAATTTCAATTTGACACCTTCACAGTTGTTCTGAACTTGTAGACATCTGCTTTCCTAAAATTTAAAGAATGTTGAAACTCAGTACTAGGAAGGACCTCAAAATCATCCAGTCCAACCTTTAAGAAAACACCAGTCTAATAATGTCTTTTGCTCTAACAAATGGTCATCCAGCCACTGCTTAAAGACATTAAGTGCCCTTACAAGGCAGCCTATTCCATTTCTAAACAGTTCTTAACATGTACAAAGTTTTTCCTCAGATTGAGTCAAAATATGTTCCCCTGAACACTGACTGTGGCCATTAGGGATGTGGAACAGGACAGGCTTGAGTCCTCTTCCACTTAACAACCCTACCTTCTACCTTGACATTAAAATGACAGGTTTGACAACGCTCAGATTCCTGTCCTTGCTATCAAGGAATCTATGAAAGCATTGAGACATGGATGGACTATCTTGTACAAAAAACAGCAAGCAGGTCCATCTGCCTAAAATATGAAGTGTGTGATGGGAAGTAATAGCACATGAGTCTAAAAATATGGACTAGAGGCATCTCATGAAGAATTTTAAGTGCCAAATGGGAATTTATCTTAGAGCCCCGGTGAGTGGCTGTGGAGCTCTATGGAGGATGGACTAGAGAGGGAGAGACTGGAAACAAGGAGAGCAGTTAGACTATGGGAGGCACAGAGCTGATGAGGCTCTGATCTAGGAGGGAGCAAAGGAGATGGATGCTGCTTTTGTAGAGTCATGGATAGCCATGTTTCTGTTTTTGACATAGTGTAGTCTTCTACCCCATCTGCTTTCTCTGATCTTCTTAAACTTTTTTTTAGCTTTGAGTTCCATCTCACAAGGTCTTATACAATCATAGACAATACATAATCAAATCAACCTTCCAAGGTTGGAAGGGAATTCAGAGTTCATCTATTTCAACCCCTTTTTCCTTAAACTTGAAACCCCCCTACATCCCTGAGTTGGTGATATGAAGTACTTGCTGTGTACTTGCACCAGGCACCTGGGATAATGTACTTACTTTTCTTACATCCAAACGTGTGATTGTATATTAAAATTGTATCTTTATTGTTTGACTCTTATATTGAATGGTTACTAAAATAGTTTATATGTGCTTATGTTGGGTTTTTGGGGTCTTTCTCACAGACTAGACTGGCAGATGAAACAGCATGTGCCAGAGTGGACCGGATTAAGCAGGAAAAGCAAGTCTTAAATGGACACTTTGTTAAAGTAAAGGTTGAAAGAGAAAGATGTTTGTCAACTTTACAGGTATGTGCTTCTTCATTCAAACTTTTCATTGGTCAGAAGATGTAAAAATTATGAACAATGAGCATTAAGTACCACTAATGGAGCTAAACAATAATATTATCGAATACATTCCACAAGCCACACACAGATCATTTCACAAGCGTGGCACTCACCACTCTTCACGTGGAGTCTTTTTGTACAGCTCAGCAGCCAAGAAGAGATTCTTAAGCGTGACTTAGCAGTTTAGGCTCCTTAGTCTGATTTTGTTTTAATGAGAGCTATAAAACACTCCTGTATTTATAACATTGGAGCCTTTTTATCATACTTCCTTAACCATCAAGCACTAAAAAGTTGAATCATGGTACTTCATACGAGAACATGAAATTTCCCCATACTGCAGCAAATAATTTTTTACATATTGTTTTCATTATTAGTCTACCATTTTTCTAATTAAAACTTTTTACAATCTTTGGAAAAATGTTTTTAATAGGAAAAATTTAAACAGCTTATTTCTTTGGCTTTCAAAGATTAACTGTGTAGTATCTTATGGTGATGCTGCTTAACTTACATATGTATACATAAATGACCAAACCAGCTGTAGTATTGCTTCTGTTTCACTGTCCCAGATTAGAGTACAGCTTTTATGAATTAAATTGTTTTTTCTTTATTTTTATTTTTGCTTTTTGGAGGGCAATTGGGGTTAAGTGACTTGCCCAAGGTCACATGGCTAGTTTTGTGTTGTGTCTGAGGTTGGATGTGAACTCAGGTCTTCCTGATTCCAGGGCCCATGCTCTATTCACTGCGCCACCTAGCCGCCCCTTATGAATTAAATTTTAATACTTTTTAAAAAAAATTATGGATATTTAGAGCCAAGTCTGGTGAGTAAGACTATTGAAAATAGAATCATCTGGGGCGGCTAGTAGGCGAGTGAGTGAAGTGCCGGCCTGGAGTCAGGAGGACCCGAGTTCGGTTACAGCCTCAGACACTTAACACCCACACGCAAAAAACTAGCCGAGTAACCTTGGGCAAGTTACTTAACCCCAATTGCCCTCCAAAAAGCAAAAAAATAAAAATGCCTTAAAAAAAAAAAGAAAATAGAATCATCCAATGGTTAAAAATGATGTGCCACTATAAAGCAATGGGATTGGCTCAGGGTCAGATCTTACAATGAATTCTCCAAACCTGCCTCCAAGTTGCTGCTCTTAATTGCCAACTGTAATGGCCTTTTTTCCAGTCTTCATCATTCCTGACCTCAGTGCAACCACAGATACTATTAAGCCCCATTTCCTGGATATTTTCTCCTTTCTAGGCTTTAATGAGTTCTCCTGTTTCCATTCAGCTGCCAAAATGATTTTCCTAAAGTGTAGGGCTAACCACCTCTCTGTCTTACTCAGTAAGAGCTCCCTGTTATCTTCAGGATCAACACACTGCTCTTAGGCTTTTAAAGCCCTCCATACTCTTGGTAATACTGGACTACTTGCTCTTCAGACACTCCCTACCTCTGAGCCTTCTGCTATATAGAACTTGCATATTTCCCTTATTAGAATGTGAGTTCCTTGAGGACAGGATAGTGCCTGGCCCATAGTGTTTAATAAATGCTTGCTAACTTCACTGATTTTACCATTTATGGCTTGAGAGAAGTAGGGCAGTGGCTATGACATTTTTGTTGTAATGGTAAAAGCATTTAGGATAGGAGTAAGGAAGGACTGGACCTGTGATTTCATTTGGGATTAGGGAATTCCCTCTACCAAGGCAGGTTAGTACCTTCTCTGTAACTTACTTGCCTTGGGTCACTTAGCCAGTGTTTGTCAAAGGCAAGACTTGTTTTGACTTAAAACGAAGCTGCATTCTAAAAATGAACAGATATAATAATCCTCATTCACAGCCCTGTGCCAAGAAAATACGGCAAGAGTTTCCCCTGGAAGAGGAGTATAGGTCAACATTGCAAACAGCAGAAGGGGCCTTAGAAGCAGTCCAGTTACTGCTACAAAGATCTCCTGCCCCTGACTGGCTAACAGTGAAACTAGAGGAGCTACAAACAAAGATAAATGCATTAAGAAGTTGTGCACAGGTAGGACTTTACCATTAAGATCATGTAAAATGAGTATTATCTTGATTATATTTATAATGTATCTGTCTGTTTTATAACAAGCAGTTGAGCATAGACTTGAAAATAATTTTTATTGGTCATGTTTAGAGAATAGAAGTGATGTTCTTATTAAGAACTACTTTGGTGTCTTTTGGAACAATTGACAAAAGGGCCAGGTTCACATAGCACCTCATCATATAGCCGTACATATATGTGTGTGTGTGTGTGTGTGTGTGTGTATGTATATATATATATATATATATGTATCACCCAATTCTCTGAAATATTTCATCCAAGCTCTAAGTGAGCCATTAACAGTGGGACTTATTCTTTTGGCTATAGAAAAAAAATGGCACGAAATTAAGTTAGAAACTAAAATTTTTGTATTTATTATCTTCGGTTTTCTAGAATTGTCCTGGAAAAATAAAAAATACAACCTTTACTTTCCACAGCCACTTGTTCTTCACAGAATCTTGCCTCAGATACACTAGGTCCTTTCTCCTGGAATCCAGTGGTGTGAACTTTATTTCCACCCATTGCTTTTAGCATAGGTCTTGGTTACTCCACAGCAGTTGGCACAAACTGGGAAAAAAGCTTCCTGGTACAGGAAAAATAGGCTTTGTTGGGATCATCGTGACTTTTCTGTTAGGTGCCTGCTGTCGAGGTAATAATTTGTAAAACCAATATAGAAAATATTTCTGAAGTCCGCATCACGCTAGTTGTCACCAGCTACTATCATCTTCTTCCCAATTTAATTCCTCTTCTTCTCCCCAGCCTTCTGCTTCTCCCTGCAACAAGAACATGTGAAATAAAGTACTTTAAGAAGAACTGAATGGGCCACACTTGACTCTTATATTTTGGAGCCAAAACATAGCTTGGCATTTTATAAAACCGGATAACCCTTATCAGCTAGGACTGGAACTCTGAAACCTTTGTCTCTTTCCAAGTTTAATAATACCACTAAAACCTGAAAAAACTACGAGGTATGTAAACTTTTAATTTTACAAACTGGTTTTACTTTCTGATCAGCTTATCTCAAGCACATTGATTACTGAGCTGTAATTCTAAACTCACTGACGATAAAAGCATATCTATTTATTTAGTTCTCTCCTGGCCTAGGATAAATCAAGATTAATAAAGCCCATTTTATTCTCTTTGACCACTTGATCTGTAAAAAAGTTAACTGTCATTCAGTGAGTGTCTTTTCATGCAAATACTTATGGATACCAAAGCAGACTGGCTTGAGCTCCTACAGAGGAAGAATGAACAAGAAGTTCTCAGAAACTCTATAAAAAATGTTCATAATGAAATTTATTTCAGGATATGTATAAAAATTATTGCATTATGGTTGCTGACTGGATCATAACATGCCGATTACTCAATCTTCTTTCATTCCTAAATTCAATTTATTTTCTCCATTAATATAAAAAGCAAACTTCCATCTGCTTAGCTCAAAGTAGTGATTCTATCTCATAGCAAAGTTGGTTTAAATCAGTTAATGAATGGACACACCTGGTGTGAGAAGCCTGGACCAGTAAAGTGAGTACAGCTCATTTTAGTAAAATTATTAGAGAATTTCCTTCCAGCATCCTATGATTAAGAATCAACAATCCTCACCTCAGTAGCTTCAGTTGCGGCAAATTTTGATGAAAATTGCAGCATAGGTGAGATATCATCTTTGGGAACTCTCCTCTCTGTCCTCAGTTCAGGTAAGATTAGAAGAGCTTCTGAAGGCTTGATTTCTGGGATCATATCAGCAAACCAGTCCAACTCAGGATCTTGGACTGGTTTTCTTTTCACCTGAATAGTATATTCTTCTCCTAAACCAAATTCAGATGGAGCTTTAAGAGACCTTTCTTGTGGCAATTTCATTTGTTTTAAATCGTCCCAGTTTCCCCCGGGGTCAGCCTTTGGGGGTGGGTTCAGTTTTAGAGTCTTGGTCTCCTCTTTGTCTAAAGGAAGGACAACAGGATCTTGCTTCTGCGGTCTTGCAGTATTGGGCCTGGCTGCACTGAGGCCATTCCCTGAAGATGCTTTAGGATCAGTAGGCTCAAAATTATCCCAAGCCTCCTCCAGAGTCAAATTTAAATTTGTAAGTTGAGGCCTAGGATTATCACATGATTCTACAGGCCATATCTGTATGCCGACCATCTGGTTCTCAGAGGGCTCCTCAGGCTCACTCCAGTCTGGCCATTCCTCTCCGGATTTTTTAGAATTTGAGGTAAAGTCTGTACCATCCCCTGAAGCACTTTTCACTGGTGGAACTCCATTCATGGGGAGCTGAATGGACTGAGGAGCCTCTTCACCTGTGGGAGAAATACAATTATAAACATAAACCCAGGTTTGGGCTTAAATGAGATTGTGGGTCAAAGGTTACTTTATAAGGAATAGAAGTCTAAGAGTAGTTCACATCTGATGTTTGGAGCTGTTTTGGCAACAGATCCTCAGTGCTGCAGCTGAAGAAGCTGCCATGGATCAGGCTGCTTGGAAAAAGGAGAGGCAGCATTAATGTAATTATAAGGAGCACAGCACAATTACGGGTTCAAATTCCAGCTTTACTTCATATTACCTATGTGACTATGACTAAGTTACCCTCTATAGTTTCCTCACCTGTAAAGTGAGGGATTTGGAGCTCCAAAGTCCCTTCCAATTCTAAATTCTGTGTTCTAATGAAAGAGCACAATAAAAAAAATATCCAATCCAAGAGCATCCTATAAAGTAATACAGATCTTTTCTCTTTGCATATTATAGGGAAATGGCTTTATGGATGTCCCTTATACCTTTGGGAAAGAAAGAAAACTGTCTAATAACAGAGCAATTAGGATGCTCTTCTTTTCTTGCCTAGATGCTATTAAATAGCTATAAAAAATAAAGTTACCTACAAACTAGCTTGTGAATTCTCTTATCACCAGACAAAGAGTGCAGGGGGAAAAAGGTAGTAAGCCAGACACCAAGGTCATTCAGTAAAGATACTCTGGTGGCTCTTTTCTGAAGGGTAGCAAACAGAAATAAAATCCTAAGCCTTTAAATGAATCTTATCATATAGGTGGCTTCCATTTCTAAACACCTAAATACTCAATTAAAAATTGGTAATACAGGCAGAAATCGCAAACTACACTGTTTTTAAAAGGTATAGCCCATAAATTAAAAACCTGTATACTTTTGTAGAGTGTTACCTCTTGACTATTATTATAAGCCTAAAAATTTAGAGCAATATAGTCAGGACTTCTAAAAGTAATCCTGGTCAATGAAAGAACCTTGTACTTCTTTGCTCCTTCAGTAAGGAAGGAATCCTGACAAATGACAGCTAACATCTATTATGCTTGTCACATTAACAGATGTCTTTCTGCTCATTCCTAGGATTTCCAGAAAAGCCCCAGTCTAATGAAATATGTCCAATACCACAAGCAGTGTCACTTCCCTTTCACAGAGGAGGGAAACTGAACTTCATTGAGAAATTACATAAATTGTCTAAGGCATCAGGAATGGTCTTACACCCCCCCAACTGTGTACTTCCACACTCAGAATAGACTAGTGTATTTCCCCCTATATAGGAGGTGGACAGTTCAAGTGAACAATGGCAGAAAGAATAGGCTTTTGACAGATACTGGTGAGTTACCTCAAGTATCTCTTATCATCCCCAAACCCCCTTTCATTTCAGGGCAAAAGATAATGATTGTCCTTTAAAGTATTAAGTTTTCACTTGGACCATATTCAGTTGACACCAAGGAGTTCCTTTCTGAAGGCTATACCAGGAGTGCTATTTACCTTCTGGAGAAACACCAGCTGTTTTTGTAAAACTTGGGGCTGTGCGTTTGAATATCTTGGTTCTTTCTCCTCCCACGACCACCTCTGGTCCAAGTAGAGAAACCAGCACAGCCAGGCTGTGAAGGGTTATGGCTACAATGGAATCACTGGTATCACGTAGGCCCAGCAAAACCTAGGGCAGAATCCAAATGTTAATGTTTAAAAAGTGTTTTTATGTACACACAAACAAAAGGAAAAGGACTGCAATGGTTCTCTTCCTCATTTCTCCAGAATTCATTCTTTCCCTTCGTCAGATTTTTTTAATCTTTTTTTCGAGGGGGCAAGGCAATTGGTGACTTGCCCAAGGTCACACAGCAAATTAAATGTCAAATGTCTGAGGCCGGATTTGAACTCAGGTCCTCTTGACTTCAGGGCTGGTGCCCCTTCATCAGATTTTTGGCCCCTGCATTCCACTGTTTCTAATCCATCTGAAGATGGGAGAATTTGCAATGATCTTTTTTCTGATGCCTCCCTCTTCAAAGAATTACAGGACTGGAAAGGACCTAAGCAGCTTTCTAGTTCTATGTAAACTAGCCAGAGAGGCAGAACCCTTGACCTCCTGAGGCTGCCCAATCTATATTAGCAAATCTATCCTGACATATCCTAAAACTGTCCCCTGAAATGCTCACTTCCCGCTTAGTTCTGTCTGCCCACTAAGGCCCAACAAAACCTTTTTTTATTTTTTTGCTTTTTGGAGGGGCAATTGGGATTAAGTGACTTGCCCAAGGTCACATGGCTAGTAAAGTGTCTGAGGCCGGATTTGAACTCGGGTCCTCCTGACTCCAGGGCCAGTGCTGTATTCACTGCGCCACCTAGCCACCCCAGCAAAACAAGTCTTAACCCTCTTCCAAGTCAATTCTTCACATAACTGGTAGAACTCTCTTGAACCCTGAATCTTTCCTCTGGGGTTTCCCAGTCCCTTGAACCACTCTTCACACAAGGTTGTGACTATCCAACAGCTTGGGCCTCTTCTAGATATTCCAGCTTATTTTTAGCATTCTTCCTATGATTTGGTTCCCAGAACTGAACATGTTATTTCATTAAAGGAAACAAGCTAGCATGAAAGGGACTAGCTTCTCTTTATTCCTGGAAGCTGTCCCTCATGCTATATTCCAATATCATTAACTCTTTGATTGCTGTGTCAAACTGAACTTAAAATTTACCAAAACTCCTTTTCTCTCTTCACAGCTATACCATCAGAATTCATTTCATTTCTAAGGGCTTCCCCTTTCTCAATCTCTTTTTCCTTTTAAGTCTTGGTTTACAACTATGTACTAACCTAGAATCTTAATAAAGCATTTCTGTGAAACACTTTGAAAATAAAGGTTTAGCCTAAAGCACATCCCATGAAAAACTGATATTTTTCCTATGCAGATCAAAATTAGAGTTGCGGATTTTAAAATTCATCTTAAGTTTGGATAGCAGAGGTGAGATTCAGACTTTCCAGTCCCAGTTTCTTCCCTTTTCTCTAAGGACACCCCAAACTGCATTAGACTAGATTACATTTAACTCGCATACTAGTACGCCGCTTTCAGTGGTTTCCTACTACTGCAAGTCCTGGAGATTTCATTCCAACCTGTGGCAAGATGACTTTCTTCAGCTGCTCCTGGGTGAAGTACTTTGCATAGGCATCTATGTGAGACAGAAGCACCATCCGGACATGTTCTTCATGAACTTCAAACAGCTTTAGAAGCACAGGGATCACTCGGGTTTGAAACAGAGCTTGTGAAAGCAAACAGCCTGTCCGTTTTTCTCCCTGTTTATCTATTTTAAGAAATGGTGAATGGTACAAATGGGAAAACATCCCATTTTAATAAAAAGTAGACACTGAGCTTGTCATAACTATACAAATAAAGTCAACTACAAAGGACAATCCAAATTCTTACCTGAGATAATCTGGACTTTTCTGTAACACACACGACAGTCTAAACTTTGGAAGCTGCCTCCCAAATCATAGTTCTTTGGCTTGTTTTGCCTCCACTTTATATGGCTCATGTCTAGATTGTCACAGAATGCCTCAGAAGGTGCAAGCTCAGAATAACAATGAGTGTTTCATGAGTACCCTCTTCTTTCCTAACTCTCAAAAACCCTGTACTGTCATCCCCCATTATCCTTTCATCTCTGAAGAAGATGTAAGATGATGGCCTTTCTCCTTGCCAAGGCCAACCCTTTCCCCTCTTGGGGATAATTTTAACAAGTATCCAATCATTACAGAATAACATGGGGAAAACAGTCACTGGCTCTAAAATTGGCATGTAATAGGGTCTATCTTTATCAAGCTGCTTAAAAAATGAAAATAGTTTTAGCCATTATTGTTAAAATATCCGGATATTACAATTTGACCATTATTCATCTTATGAAATCAACTTTAAAACGGTACCAATTTTTACACTTGAAATTTCTTTGCTGTTCTCTTACCACAATGTAGCTCTCTGAGCTGGGCATGACTGTTGTATCTTGAACTCACAAGTCAGAAGTTCACGATAATTAGCTCATTTTGTTGTACTATTGATGAAAAATTATTGTCACCTCTAAATGCCTTAGTTTTTTTTCCTTTGTCAATGAGATGACACTATTGTATCCATTCTGTTAATGAGACTACAACAGTTTGGTACTTGTGTAATTAATAGAAAAAAAGAATTTGCCTTATGCCAAATTTCACTCCACATTAAAAAATATATCTTCGTATCATTGGCAGGGAAAACTAAGGCACTTGGAGGTGACATTAACTTTTCATCAATAATACAAGAACTGAGACTAATTATCAACTTCCTTGTGAGTCCAAGATAAATTATAGTGTCATGGAAAAATCTCAACTATAGAGTCAAAATCACCCAAATTTGTAGCTGTCGAGAATGCTTAAAATATTCACCTTTCTTGGGACCAAGCAAGTGTGGAAGGAAACTCTTGACAGCTACTGGTTCTGCAAACACCAGTTGGTTAAGCAGTAGAGGGACCAGCCTGGAAGCTATCAGTTCCTCCGACAAGCCGCTGACTCTATCAAGCAGAAATCTACAGACCAAAAGAAGAGACTTGAGAAAGAGTTGGTGACATTTCATCTGTTCACTTAGGCTTTCACCTAAAAATGGCCTCCTTCTACCCGATGCCATCTGTGAAAATGAGCTGTAGAAGAGCAATGTTTTGATTCCCAAGGACTTTATATTAAAAAACAAAT
This sequence comes from Petaurus breviceps papuanus, assembly GCF_028583685.1. Lineage (NCBI taxonomy): Eukaryota > Metazoa > Chordata > Mammalia > Diprotodontia > Petauridae > Petaurus > Petaurus breviceps. The sequence continues at coordinate 23,118,935 of NW_027185876.1, forward strand.
ATGCCTGCTATAGGCAAAGCATGAGATTAGCATTTATAAGCACTTAAGTCCAGAAATGAAACAGGAAATATAACTGTTACCTATTCTCCTTAATTGGTTAATTACCTACTTACTAGTAAAAAAAAAAAAAAAAAACTTCCTCAAATCTGACTAGATTAAGCTATAACATTTTTTTACAAGTCCAACAAAACTGAATATAATTAAAGTACTGGCTTAAGGTATAACAGATAACCCACGTCCCAGAACACCTCATCCCAAATACCACTGGTCTCACATGATTTAAGGATTTTAACATCTTAATTCCTTTTACTTACTTGAAAAATTCAGTTTTTTCTTCTTCACTCTTTAATGTTAAACTCTTCAGGAAATTCACAACTTCTAGGAAATCATTTCTACACACCAAAAAGGAAAAGGGAAAGGTTATATTGAGAGTGGCAGTAGGGGAGCAGTGCCCAATAGAAACCACCAACGCTCAGTTTCAATATCTGTCTCTCGGGTAATCTTTACAGTCTAGTTTGGGGGCCTCCAGTATTCAGGGAGCTGAAGAAAAGCCCCACCAAAGATGAACACAAAGGAAACTGAAAGAAAAGCCAGGACTTTCTGGATTCAAAGTTCCAACTGTTTTTTACCACTGTGACCTTGAGCTAATGATTTAAATTTCTCTGAACTTCATTTTTTATTATTTGGAAAACGGGATAATCCTAACACCTGCCCTGCCTGCCTCACAGGGTTGTTGCAGAGGGTCAGATAAACACGTGAAAGGCACTTTACAGATACAAATTAATTACATTTCTTTTCATTCGCAATTATCTCTGGACCTGCCACCTTCATAATTGGAGACCCCAGAGAAGCAGCCTGCATTTTTTAAGTTCAGCCCCTCAGAAAAGTATTACCTGCTAAGTTAAAGATATCTAAAATCGCCATACCCTCAATTTTGTAGAATGAACTGGGTAGGAGCTCTGTTTTCCCTTTCATTGCTCCCTAATGACCTCTGCTAACAGAGGATTATATTTTGAGCCTGTGTGTTTAATGATCTCCAAACCAATCACATAAACTGTATCAATGGAAGGAGGCAATCAACAAGTAGAATTAGGTTTCCTCACCTAAAGAAGTCATGAGACAGTAAGGTACAGAGTGCTGGCCGACCCTCAGGATCAGGGTTCAAGAGCATTGAGCGCAAGGTTTGCTGAAAGCCTGACAGACTATCCGCTGAAACTGAAATTCAGAGCCACAGTTAGTTTCCATTCCCATCTCCCCCGCCCTATGCAGACAGATCCCTCTGTAGCTGAAGGCTGATGAGTGGCAAAAGCCCAAAGTCTTGACTTTGTGCTAGATAGCTATCAGTTACATACAAAAAGGTAGAAGACGAAAGAGTTGGGGAGCTTGAAAACTGTCAAAAACCCTGAACGGTTGGGATGCCATGATTTACAGGTATTAGGTAAGGATACCTGCAACACTGGGAAGCACTGCTATCTATTTTTTTTTTTAAGCAATTGGGGTTAAGTAACTTGCTCAAGGTTACACGGCCAGTTTTTTTCTGGGTGTGGTGCTGAGCATCTGAGCCCACATTTGATCCCAAGTCATCCTGACTCTGGGGCCGGTGCTCTTACTCACCGAGCCACCTGGCTGCCCCTAAGCACTGCTATTTATTAGCAGGAGGAGTGACCATTTGTACAAAGCCCAGGTCAGTGAAGAGACTGACAAAACAGACCAACAATAGCAGAGGTGGTACATAGTTGCAGGCCAGGGAAGATGCTTCAGAGATCCCTAAAGTGTACAATGATAGGCTAGGAACGACAGAAGAAAATACAATGACCTTTTATCACTGAAGCTAAAGGATGGAAAGGGGAAGAAAAAGGGAAACCAGTGGCAAGATACAGCTGGAAGAAATCAAAAGGATTTGGAAAGAAATCAAAATTTCATCATTTCATCCTGGTCTACAAAATTTTTTTTTAAGGGTAAGTTTCTACCTCACATACTCTAATAATATCACTTACTGGTTGGTTCTGAGTATTAATCCATGACTAGGTTTTGGGTATTTCTACCCCAAACTGTATGAGCCACTCACGGTATTAGCAGCTTGTTTGTCATGGTTCATACTTCCTAGTTACTAGTATGGAAAATAAGGAAACCTATGGTTTCCACTATCAAAAATGCTAGTAATTTCTACTCCAAAAGGGTTATACTTTAGATTAAAACATTCTTATGATGACCACAGATCAGACTCCCATTGGAAATCCACAAAGAATAGTGTTACTACCTACCTTTTTTGTGGAAACGATAATATAATCACACAACTCACCTTGTTCACTTAAGATTGTGAGCAAATTTTCCACCATTATTCCAAATGAATAGGCATCTCGGGCATGTCCATTTGTCTTCGGCAAAGTTCTGAATTCTGCAGACTGAAAGTATTAGAGATCCTCAAGCCAGGATGTCTGCTTTGTATGAATCAGACACGAAATTTTTGCTGTAGTACCTTCACTACTGATTATAAAAGAACATTGCTTTAAATTCTGTTAGAACCAGTCTGATTTATTTCAAAACTAGCTAGAATCAGTTAAAGGATTGGGCTTAAATTGCTTACATAACACCTTATATATGTTCTTGGGTGTGGGGGCTTCTGTAAGCTTTACATAGGAAAGTTCAGCATAAAAACTATTTGCTTTAAAACTTAGTATTAACAAGTATTCAGGTGGCCAGGTGGCACAGTGAGTAAGAGCACCAGCCCCAGAGTCAGCATGGCCTGGGATCGAATCTGGGCTTAGATACTTACCACCCACCCAGAAACACCTGGCCGTGTAACCCTGAGCAAGTTGCTTTAAAAAAAACAAAAAACACCAAGTATTCATTAAGTGTCTGCTCTATGCTGAGGACTACTGTTAGGTGCTGGGCAAATACAAGAAGGAGCTGGCATGCAGGAGCTTTTCAGAAAGCTTATAGGTAAACATTCCTCTTAGAGGAAGCATGACAATTATTCACATACATCTGCAATTAGTCCCTAAAAAACAAGCCCATTTAGGTAGATGAGTAATTGGGGAAAGCCAAGTAGTTAGTGGTCTGGAAAAAGTTTCCTAATTTGTGGTCTTTTGTTATACTGTCCATGGGGCTTGATTCAACAATCAGCCAACTCCAAGGTCTTTTAAATTTATAGGCAGTGGGAAAGAAATCTTAGCCCCTTTCTCTTCATCTGTTGGCCCCAAAAGCCAAGAGAAGGCAAGAGAAAAAAGGCAGCAACAACCCAATTAAAGTGAAGTAAGAAGTATGAAATGTTTTTGTTGCTATTGTTATTTTTAACTAAATAGACCCCTCCATTAATCCTAATATGTCAAACATACCTTTTCTTCAGGAGGGATAGATGCCTGGTCTCTCAATGACTGAATGTTTCTCAGAAACTGAGAGGAAAAACGAAAAGGTCTGGGTCAATATTTTAAATGCTCAGGGACATGTATGGTGACCTGCTCTTAAGCTAAAAAACATGGATAAAGCAATGAAAAAAACAAGAAGCATGACCAGTCTTCAACAACTTCCATAACTACCCAAATTAAAACTGGCTGAAGACACAACAGAAAGTTGTGTCCTTATTCAGCTCATCCTTTGGTACTCACAGGTAACCAAGTACAGCAAAACAAGGTTGGGAGATGAATCAAATATTTATTATGTGCCCCCATATGCCAAGTACTATGCTAAGGAGACAAAGGCAAAAATGGAACGTATATGCTGTTGAAGTTCTCTGCATCTCTCCCATAATTAAGTTAGAATATTATGCCTATCCTACCCTTATCACAGTAAAAACAGTAAAAGGATATTTATAGCATAAAGCTAGGCTACCAATAAGCTTTCATTAATAAATTAATAATTTACTCTGTATCTTTGATATTCCTAGTTTACTCTGTATCTTTGATATTCCTAGTACCAAGCTAGGCCCTGAAAGAGTATATAAAGAGAGTTTAAGTCATGGCTGTATATTCATCTGAAGGTCACTATCTACCTGGGAGAAACAACCAGTATACATGAAACTGTGGAGTTGTAATGTGAGTGCAAGAGGTGCTCTGAGAAGAGAAGGGGGTGCAGGCTAATGCCACCCTGGAGGAAGCAGGCCTACAATTAGTTCTGGAGGTTGAGGTTAGGCAAGCAGAAAGAAAAGAGAGCATTCCAGAGAGGGAAGACACAAGGAAAGGCACGGATGCGGGAATAAGCACAGTTCTGAAAAATAGACCGACCTGTGTGCAGAGCCAGGGCTGCAATGCTGGATGGCAACAGGGTTGGACAGGTGGGAGTACAGCCCATTCAGGAGGGGCCTGAAAGCTACAGAAATTTAGACTGGATACTCTAAGACGATCCTACAGAGTAGGAACTGGCAGCAGAGAAAACTGCTTCAGGAAGATTAGTCTGGTAACAGTGTGCAGAATAAATTGGAAGGGAAGAGGAGACTGAAGGCATAGAGCCAATAGCCAGAGGAACCAGGGTAAAGCTGTTGCCCTCAAAAGATGGAAGCACATGTTCTGCTGGAAGAGTCCTAGCTAAGAATCAGATTTCAATTCTGTGGCCTTGGGCAGGTCACTGGTTACCCCCTCAGGCTCTCAGGTGGACTAAGTTATCTTTAAAATCCTTCCTAAATCTAAAATGATAGCATCTTCTATGGTAAAGAAGGGTTGGTTGGGGTAAAAAAAATCTGCCTCTTAAGGGTACAGGTACTTGATGATTCCAAAGGAAAGACAATGGATGGAAATTAGACCATGAAAGCATATCATTGTTACTACAAAAACAAATTGTACAAAACCCTGGAACAACCAGAAGCCTCCTCTTCTCAGTCTCTTCTTTGGCTCTTACCTCTGGCGTGGCTTCAGAGACTTTACAGACTGTTTCCATTCCTCCTAGCTTCCAGTGCCCATCCTCACTTACAAACACAGATGACAAACAGACATTGTTGTGCGTTAGGTTTCCCTAAAAGAAAGCACATGAGGATGGGAGACTGAAATAGCCATTTTGCAAAGAAAGATCCAAATGGTAAAGAAAACAGAATCACAAAAGGAGCCTTCCAGGCTGATAAATTCTGAAATGGGCCTATCTCCATTTACTGTAAGGGTAGAAGTCAGTCATATGACTGCACTGAGTGAAGGTTACAGAGCCACTAGTGATGACACTGAACCCAATTAAAAATTGTTACATTTTTTTAAAAAAGCAGTAAGTTGCCCTTTTACTACTGCAATGATGTGGCCTCAAGAGGTCAAACTGGACGTCTGCATAACCTGACTAAAGAAGAAAGGAAAAATGTTCTTGGTGGCAAGATGAGTCTCTGGATAGACAGTCTAACTACTGGGATTTTCTCTAACCATACGCAGATGTATATAATTGTCAGGAGAGCCAAGAATATGGTTACTGCTTATTTGTATGCCACCACAGACAATGTTTATTATTGAATTCATTCAAAGAAAAATTCTGTTCTTCTAAAGCTTTTCATTTCATGATTTTTTTCCATTTCTATTCCTTCTCACCTAAGCACAGACCTTGGCCAACAGAGAGAAAAAAAAGAGCAAAAGCCTCAGGAAAGATGAAATAATAAGGGCCACCAGAAATATTTACCAGAGTGGTTTGATAAAGACTGGATTAAAGGATTGTAGGAACAATAAAGTCAAATAGACTGATAAGTGACATAAGAACATATTACAAGGCCAGTATATTCATTTTAAAAACTCAGAATTATTCCAGCAGACATGTTTTTGTTGTTATTCAGTTGTTTTCAGTTGGGTCTGATTCTTTGTGACCCCATTTGGGGGTTTTTTGCAACGACACTGGAATGGCTTGTCATACAGATGAGGAAGCTGAGACAAATAGGGTTAAGTGACTTGCCCAGTATCATACAGCTATTAAGTGTCTGAGGCCAGATCTGATCTCAGGAAGATGAATCTTCTTGAATCCAGGCCCAGCACTGCACCACCCAGCTGCTCTCAAGTAGGTATAACAGCACTTAAAAATAATTCCACCCACTGGACCATTAACAACCTATTATTACATAAACTCCTTAAACACATACAAGCAAATATGCTTGTACACCCAAAGCCTGATGTGACATTATAGGAAAGCCCTGGCTCTGATTGGCAGTAGAGAAAGTTAGGTCAATGAATGATCTGCTTTATGTCATGACTTGCTCTGCAAGGCACAATGCTAAAGACAGTATCCTGGGAAACACTATCAGCAGTGATGCATTTCAGCTGCATGTTATGACTAAGCTGGGGACTTGGCTACAAATGTATTCTGGTGTTACTGCAAATCAGTAACAGCTGGGAAAGTTATGCCTATGTCAGAAAGAGTCTGATGCATGTAGATGTGCCTCCTGTCCACTTTTTGCCATTTGTGACCTGTGATACCGACTGGCATGTCATGTAACGTCTCTGGCTCAATTTGCTCACTGGCAACTAAAACAAGGGGACCCTGTCCTGGCTCTAAAAAACTTGATTCCTAATAATGTCTAAAACTGCAAGGAACTGTCAAGAACTTTGTGTTACAAGACTGCTGAGGACAAACCAAATACAACCAAGTAGCAGAAGCACTTTCGCAGAGTCCCTTTAATAGTAATCACTGAAAAAAGCATCAAGCCATTTGAAATTATAAGTGAGGCAGCATGAGGCCATGCAAAGAGCTCTGGATTTGGAGCCAAAGGGTTCAACTCCCTACCTGTGTGACCTTGGGGTGAGCTACCAATTCATTTTCTTATCTGTAAAATCAGAGGCAAACTAAATGGCCCTTAAAGTCTCTGCCCAACTCTAAATCTATGGTCCCACAAGATTGCTACTTAATTGACTCTGACCAGGTTGGTGGGAATGTGCCTGATGGCCAGCCATTCTCTTAAAGCACGTCAGAAAGCAGTGTCCCATTATAGGCATTTTTAAATAAAAGCTCCTGTCTGTAAAATACATGAAACTACTGTCATTCTAAAAACAATGACCCAGAGAGCATCCTGGGAGAGCTCTATTAATAGCATATCATACCATTTCTCAGAAGGCTTGGGCTTTGCTAACTTCATGGGTGCTCAAATACTCACTCTGTCATGAAGGAAAATGAGAGCCAGCAATATATCGTAGATGCCAGCACAAAGCTCTGCAGCAGACAGCGTTTCCAGAGCTACAGAGAGAGGCTGCACTCTTTCAGTGACCAGGTGAATGCCACTGGTGTCCACAGTGCAAGACAGGAAGCGCAGCAAGCAGGGATGGCGCAGGGTCTTCAAGTGCTTTAAGAGACAAAAGGGGGTGAGAGATGATTATAAACTTTAAGTTCAATTCATTGGCAGAGCATTCTGCCATTACAGATTGGAGTCAGTATAATCAGATGATTCAGAAGGGATCAGGTGAATAAAATACTGTCAATCAAGAGTCTTGGATTTTGATGTACACACAGTTTTGTGGACAGGCATAAAGTGCTGTATGCTTCTTGGTTAGTCTACGTTGGACACTTAGGTATAGCACAGTGAATAGAGCACTGACTGAGCCTAGAGTCAAGAAGACTCATCTTTCTGAGTTCATATCTAGCCTCGGATACTGTGTGACCCTGGGCAAGTCACTTAACCCTGTTTGCCTCAGTTTCCTCATTTGTGAAATGAAAATGGCAAACCCACTCCAGTGTCTCTGCCAAGAAAACCCCAAATAGGGTCACAAAGAATCTGACACGACTGAAAAACAACAACAAATAGTCTTAGCTCTCCATTACATGGTTGTTGCATAACCTCAAGAAATGGTACAATGGAAAAAGCACTGGTTCTAAAGTAAGAAGATCTGGGTTTAAATCCTGCCTCCAATGCTTACTACCTTTGTTACCTTGAGCAACTCACAACCTCCCTTGCCTCAGTTTTCTCACCTGTTAAATGGAATTATACTAGGTGGCCTCTGAGGTCCCTTCCAGTCCTGGATCTGTGATCCTATGATATTTACTTTTCTCAATTCTAGTTTAATGCCAGGGATGATGTTCACCACTTTCATTAAGAAATGTTAAAGACTTAACACAGGGGTGGGGAACCTGTGGCCTTTTAGATCCTTGGATGCAGCCTTCTTACTGAGTCCAAATTTTACAAAACAAATCCTTTTTATTAAGGGGATTTGTTCTATGAAGTTTGGATTCAGTCAAAAGGCCACACTTGAGGACCTAGAGGGCCACATGTGGCCTCAAGGCTGCAGTTTCCACTTTCTCACTAGTATCACTTGCTGATTGGTTGGTTGTCCTTCATTCTTGAAAAGGGATAAAATGAAAATCACTATGGTGGGGTCAAGGTACAATGTGTCCAGGTCAGACCAACACAAACTTAAAAGGCTCTACCTTCTGAAGCAGGGCAGGAATAAATAGTTCATATGAACATTTGGGATGCAGATGTCTCTAAATTTGTGGATCTCACTTTTCTTTTGAGCTACCACAATTCTGCTTTGTTCATAGACCACAGCACCTTCTTCAGAGAGACCTTAAAAGTGTCCTTGTTTTGCTTCTTCTGACCTCCATGTAAGCACTTGGTTTGTGTGAGTTCTTCATAAGATAGTCTTTTTAGGCAAATGTATGTTTGGCATTCAAACAACATGGCCGGCCCATCAGAGTTGCATTCTCTGCAGTAGAGTTTGAATGTTTTGCAGTTCAGCTCAAGAGAGGACCTCAGTGTCCTGTATCTTATCTTGCCAGGTGATCTTCAAAATCTTCCTAAGACAATTCAAGTGGAAATGATTCAATTTTCTAGCATGGCGCTGGTATAATGGCCAGGCTTCACGGGCTTCACAGGCATACAACAATGAGATCAGCACAATGGCTCTCTAGAACATCAGTTTGATAGACATCCTAATTAATGCCTCTTCTCCCACACTTTGCTTTGGAGCCTTCCAAATACTGAGCTAGCTGTGGCAATGTGCACATCAACCTCATTGTCCATGTGTACATCCCTGGACACTGCCAAGGTAAATGAACTTATCCATAGCATTCACAATTTCTCCATTTGCTGTAACTGATGTTTCCATGCATGGCTGCTCTGTTTTCTTGTTAATTATTAGGCAAAAATTACCAAAAGCATCAGAAAATCAATCCATACTTTGTATTTTAGACTCAAAGGCTGCAATGAGTGCATAAACATCTGTGAACAAAATACCAAGTCTCCATCCACTTTAGACTTGCCTTGTAGCCTTTTCAAGTTAAATAATTTACTGTCAGTGTAATAGCAGACCATGATGCCATTTTCACCCTCCAGGAAGGCATCTAACAACATTGCTGAAAATACCATGCTAAAAAGCATGGGAGCAAGCACACTGCCCTGCTTCATCACTTCATTGTTAAATGGGAAAGCGTGAGAGCCCTGTCCATTCTCCAGAACCCAGGCAAGCTTGCACTTTCGTTAAAAATATGTTAAAGACTAGTTATTAGTTGCTAATTATTGTTTAAATCTATAAGAAAGGACTGGACAGACTGTTTAAGGAAGTAAAGTATATCAAAGACAGGATAGTCTCTGCCCCTCACAAGTTTATTATTTTATAAAATAGCATGAAACCAACACAAATATGAGAGGTTCTTCAAAAAATCTATATACATTAGACACAATACAATAAGTTCATAGACCTGGAAGGGCCCTAAGAGGTCATCTAGTTCAATCTCCTCATTTTACATTTAAAGAAACAGACCCAAAGAGCTTAAGTCAGGGTCACAGGGCCACAGATAGGAAGTTAGGGTTCAAAGTCATGTCAGCTGACTCACAATCCAGAATGCTTGCCAAAGGGTCACATAGTATCCAGTAATATTGGAATGGCATTATCTATGACAATACCACAGAGTGGATTAATCTGTTACACTTGGTGATCTTCAGTTAAAAAGTAGCTATAGTAATAATAGCTAACATTCTCTATCACATGGAGGTTTAGGAAGCACTTTACATATACTATTTACAGCTCTGAGGTAGGTGCTATTATTCCCACGGAGACCACTGAAGCTGAGGAGTTGGGTGCCCAAGGCCACCCAGGTCAGACGGTCTGAGGTGGAATTCCGACTCGGGTCTCTCTGACTCCAAATCCAACATTCTTTATGCATCACTGAGCTGGCTTGAGAGCTACTGTCCTAGCATGCTATAACAATAATAATAATAAACTAACATTTGTATTGTACTTTAAGATAGTAGTCAGGTGTGGTCTGATATTACCTTGTTTGCTCTTCAGTGGTGCTTTTCTTTCCACTGCTATTAAAATTCAGACCACCTAGATCTGAGTCATTAAAAGGGAATTTTAAAGGCAGGGGTGTGAATTTCAGTATCTGAATTCCCTGTACTTAAGCACAGTGCTCTGCACTGGGGAGTGGAGGGAGCAAAGGGAGGATATGGAAAGAGGGTCACCAGACCTGTTACTTCATTGCTATAAAGAACTCTTGGTAAGAAAATTTCCTCTACCACTATAGAATGAATTTGCTTTGCAAAAATAGTCTTAAGAGAATTGCCTGGAGCATTAAAACATAAAGGAACTTTCCCAGGGCCACAGAGCCAGTTATGTATGAAAGACGGGATGTGAATCCAGGTCTTGGTTCTGAGACCAGCTCTCTATTGTATCACAATTCCTCCCCTTGCATATAGCAGACATTTAACACATGTTTTGAGGCTCAATTTGATTCCTAGCTCTGTCTTACTTGCTTTGTGACCCTGAAAAAGTCATTTGATATCTAAGCTTTAATTTCTTCTGTAAAAAAGGGAATGTCATTTGCACTACCTCTACACACTACTTGGTTTTCAATGAGCATGTAAGAGATTGTCAATGAATTTCTTTCCCCCACATTTAAAAATTACATCATAGCAGCACTGTTTGGGAACCACACATTTAAGGGACACATCTTTTCAAACCATAATGTCACAGACTCTCAGAGTTGGAGAGCCCTCAAAGAACACCTATTGCACCTATATAAGAATAGGGATCCTCTCCACAACAAACCTAGACACTAAGGGGGTGGAACCCACTTGAGGTAAACTATTTCCTTTTGCATAGATAGCTCTTTTCTTCTCCAGGCAAACATCCCCAGATGTTTCAACAAAATATCACAGGCCATTTTCTTGAGGACCTTCACCTTGCTAGTCCCTCTGGAAGCTTATTAATGTCTTTCCCCAAATGTGGTACTTCAGTACAATCTGACCAGGACAGAAGACAGCAGGACAAGTATTACCTCCCAATAACTGGACTCCCCCTAGGCTTCCCTGAGATCACATCAGCTTTCTGGGCTGCCATGTCACTGATGACACATGGTAAGCTTTTGTTCTATACAAACACTATACCTTATTTTTTCCAACTGATGTCTAACCACCTCCCTGGTTTTGTACTTTAAACAAAATAAGCTGGGTTTTTTTTCAACAAAGTATAAGACTTTAATTTTTCCCCTGTTAAATTTCATCTTCTTAAATTCAGCCCAGTGTCCTTATCAAGATCTGAATCTTGACTGCCAATCCAACATGTTAAGTATTCTTCCTAACTTTGAGTCATCTGCAGATTTGGTAATCATGCCTTTTTTTCCTTTGTCTAATTCAACATTAAAAAACAAAAAGTTAAACAGCACAGAGCCAGGAACACATCCCTAAAACAAACTACTAGGAACTGCCTTTCAAATCAGCCATCAAACTAGAGCACTCTGGGCTAGTCATTCTCTTCTAAATACACCTAACAGTCCTGTCATCTAACCTCTTCCACAAGATAAGTATGAATACTCTGTCAAGTACTTTACTAAAATCCAGTGAAGTTAGCTAGAATTTTCTTCTGATCTAGATTGAGAAGTCTCGTATACTAGTCTTTGTCCTTTAACTCAAGTCAGTGTTTCCTCAGTCGTACCTGAACGCTCTGCAACTCTTGATACTAGAGATCAGCCTCTTCTCCTTGACATCTCTTCACACAAGGTTTTCATGACACTAATCTGGTTTTCTCCTATTTGTTCAGAGTACTTCTCAGTCTTCTTTGCTGAATCTTTATCCAAGCCATAACCACCAACTGTGGCTACCCTCCAAGGTTCCGTTCTGGGCTCTCTTCTCCTATACTATTTTGCTTGGTGATCTTCCATGGATTCAATTGTCATTTGTATGCGGATGATTCTCAGATCTGTTTATGCAGCTCTAACCTCTCTCCAGACCTCCATGCTTACATTACAACCCTCTTTCCTAACCTCCCTTTACTCTTGAGGTACCACAATGCTCCCAGTCACCAGGGCTCACAACCTTGGTGGCATCACTCTCACTTCCCATACCTAATCCAATAATAAGGTCCTCTTCACTCTACCTTGCTAACATTTCTTGTAGATGGTCTCACCTCTCTTTTGACACTACCACTTGCTAGTGCAGGCCTTCATCACCTCACACCTGAATTATTACAATAGAGCCTTCTGATTAGTCTTCAAGCATCATCTTTCCTCACTCCAGTCTACCCCATCTGACCATGACACTTCCCTATTCAATAAACTTCAATGGCTCTCTATTACTTTTGGGATCAAATGTAAAAACTTGTTTGGTATTCAAAGCCCTTCAAACCTTAGCCCCTTCCCACCTTTCCAGTCTTCTTACACTTTACTCACCTCCCATATACTTGAAATCCAATCTCAGATTACTGTCTTTTAATTGCTAAATCCACATCTTTTCTCCTCGAGCCCTCACCAGGATACCTTGCTATGCTGACACCAGTGTACTTGCTCCTCCTTAAGACAATTTGTCTCCTGACACTGCATTTTCACTGGCTGTCCCTATGACTGGAATTCTCTCCCTTTTTATTTCCATCTCCTGTCTTGGTTTCCTTCAAGTCCTAGCTCTCCTTCTACAAGAATTTCTTGGCCTCCCTTAATGCTAGTGCCTCCCCTCTGTCAATTATCCCCAATTTATATTGTTTCTATGGAGCTGTTTGCATGTTCTCTCTACCAACAGACAGTAAGATCCTTGAGAAAAAGGGCTTTTCCCCCTTTTCTGTATCCTCAGCTGTCTGTTTGCAAAGTACCTAGCACATACATAGGTGAGGCAAGGGCCCTCTTTTTTTTTTTTTTAGAGGGAGGTAAATCAGGGCAACTGGGGTTAAGTGACTTGCCCAAGGTCACACGGCTAGTAAGTGTTAAGTGTCTGAGGCCGGATTTGAACTCAGGTCTTCCTGATTCCAGGGCCAGTGCTTTATTCGCTGCGCCACCTAGCCACCCACAAGGACCCTCTTGACCCTGAAAGTCTTGTGGAATGAAATGGTAAAGAACTCTTTCAACCCACAAAGACACAATGGTGGAGCTCTGTCTTCTCTTTGCTCTCTCCATATCTACTGCCTTTTACTCACTGCCTATTAACATGCCCAAGTCTTTCCTATCCTTAAAGAACTTTTACTTGATCCTGCCATGTCAGACCATCTCCCTCTACTTCTCCATTTCACAGCCAAAATCCTAAAACACATCTCTCTTACCATAATCTTTCACTTCTCAAAACCTTCAGTCTGCCTTCTCATATTACTACTTAACTGAAACTGCTCTATTGATTACCGTCTCTTAATTGCTAAATCCAAGTCTTTTCTCCTCGTTCCTCATCCTTTTGGATGTCAGGATGGTATGTGACACTCTTAAGCACCTCTTTATGCTGAATAGTTTTCATGACATTACCCTATTCTGGTTTCTTCTTTGACCTGAATCTCCTCTTCTGTATCACTGTCCATGTTCTGCCCTCAACTGTAGGTATATTCCAAGACTTTATCCTAGGTCTACTTCTCTCTCCGTGCCCTATCTTGGTGGTGTCATGGATTCAATGATCATCTCTACGAAGATGATTCCCAAATCTAGACAGCAGTCTCTCATCTCTCTCTCTCAAGTTCCAGGCCTGTATTCTATCACCAGCTTCCTACTGGATATCTTCCTTGGGCACTTCAAACTGAACACATCCGTCCTCCACTCTTCTTGTTTCTGTTGAGGATATCGTCAGCTTTCTAGTGACCTAATTAACTCTGTCATCATCGCCTTTGCCTCACCCTCTATAGAAGACTGATCGGCTGTCCTGTCAGGTCAGTTTCACCTCCACACTTTCTGCATTCCTTCCAAATCTCTACACTTTCACAATCACCATGAAAGTTCAAGTCCTCATTCCCTCTCATCTAAATTACTGCAAGAGCCTTCAAATGAACTTCCCAACTTCCAAATTCTAACCTGTACAATCCATCTTCCACACAACTACCAAAGTAACTTCAGAAGGCACAAATTTGTCCACACTATTATGCTGCTCAAGGAAGGATCTTCAGTGTATTTTATTCAAAAGGCCATCAGCAGCCAAACTCTCCAGCTTGGTACTTAAAAGACCCTCACAACTGGGGTCCAGTCTACTTTTCCATTGTTTCTCATTACTTCATGTATTCGACATTCCAGCCAAATTTGGCACTCTATCTCCTACTATAATCCTTTGCCTGGGCTTTCTCCCACATATGCAAAATTCATGCTAATCCTCAAAAAATCCCTAGCTTCTTCTAAAACTCAGCTCACATGCTGCTTACCGTGTTTCCTGATCCTCCAATTGTTACAGTTCTCCCCACATTCACATTATGTATAGACTTGGCTGTTTATATGTCATTATCACCAAAACTAGATGTAAACTCTTTGAGAGCAGGGACTGCTTCTTATACAGTGTCTTAAGGTTCAGACTAGACTGACCTCTGGGGTTCCTTCTAATTCCAAATCTATGATATGACCTCTATAGCTGCCTGGTCCACAGTTCTCAGGAACTGGTCTTCCAGATTTTCCAAAATGCAGATGACACAAAGCTGAGAGGAAGGAAGGATCCAAAGAGATTCTTATAGGACAGAGAACTAGGCTGAATCCAACAGGATAAAACTTAACAGAGAGAAATATAACATTTTACACTTAAATTTTTAAAAACTTGATTTTCCACAAGTATCAGAGATGGGGCCTTGAGGCACAATTAGACAACATTTTATCTGAAAAGCTAAACTGTGATCTTAGTCTGGATTAAGAGATGTAGCTTCTACCCTGAGCAAGTCACTTAATCCCAATTGCCCTACCTTTCCCCCCTCCAAAAAAAAAAAAAAGAGATAACTTCCAAGAACAAGGAGACAACCCCAATTGCTTTAAAAAAAAAAAAGGAGATAATTGTCCCAATGTGAATCTGGAGCATGTGCCAGAGCTGAGGATGGTTACTGTTAAACTGGAGTGTCCTGGGGCAGGCAACCCAGCTGCTGAATCAGGGGCATGAGTTCATGCTACATAAGGGTCAGCTGGAAGGGACCAGGGATGTTTAGTCAGGGGTAATGATAATAATTATTTAATCATGAAAAGCTATGTATAAGTGAAGTTAAGCCTTGTTCTCTTGGTCCCAGAAGGCAGAACAAGGTGAAAAAGACAAAATTAAGCTCCATGTCAGGCAAAACTTTCTAACAATTATTAATACCTGAAATAGGATGGACTGCCTAGAGGGGTTTCCCCTGATTGGAGAGCTTCAAGCAGACACTATCCAGGAAGTCCTTTTGCATGTGGGTTGGACTAGATGACCACTGTGATCCCTCCCAATTGTCAAATAAATTTTTTGATTCTTACCTGTGAAAAGCTTTAACAACGCACTTCAATTGTGTCAAGCCTTTGGAACTGAATGGGAATTCTGATTCCGTTTTTCTGGTGAGCTAATAGTTAGAAAAAGTTTTGAAATATGATGGCCAGATGATAACTATTACTGACTTACTCTATTTCTAGACAGTGGTTAAAGAAAAATTAAAGGCGTCAGGAGGCAATGCATATCCCATATTCTTCTATAATCAGAGAACACAACTAATCTGATATTATTTCAAATGTCTACAAACATTTGCACAGTGAAAGCTGTATTTCCCCATAACACCTAACTAATGCAGAACAAAGAACACACAATACAGCTAGAGAAAGCAAGGGATCAGCACAGTCTATGCTATATA
Organism: Petaurus breviceps papuanus; assembly: GCF_028583685.1. Classification (NCBI taxonomy): domain Eukaryota; kingdom Metazoa; phylum Chordata; class Mammalia; order Diprotodontia; family Petauridae; genus Petaurus; species Petaurus breviceps. Next base: position 23,134,837 of record NW_027185876.1, read on the forward strand.
AAAACAAAAGTGTTGAAATTTTATATGAAACCCATTAGGAGTAGGATCATAAGATGAATGTTTTGTAGCTAGTTATCTAGTCCAGTGACTTCATTTTATACACGAGGAAACAAAGGCCCAGAGAAGAGGATGCTGCTGCTGCTGCTGTCAGCTACAGTGATAACACTGAAGTAGTGCCCTCCTATGGGACAAGCACTATGCTAAATACTTTACAAACACTACTGTATTTGATCCTCACAACAACCCTGGTTGTTAAATAACCAAAGACACACAGATAGCAAGACCGAAAGCCAGAATTCTAGGGGAGCGCAGTAATTCAAATGCACCAGATCCCACATTTCTCAAGTGCCTATTACCTAGTACAAAGATGTTTAGATAGAATTTCATGTTGTTCAGCCTGAAGCTTACAAACTGGTACTTTTACTACAGGTCATGAGGAAGCATCTAAAGAACTGCTTAGGAAAACAAACCTCTTCTTTTGCACACGTAAGCTTAACTCTGACCACAGCCACTGAAGAGTTTGGCCTAAAGCTGTAATAACATGGTCAGTATTGTGAATGCACAGGGCCTTCGCCAGACTTAACTTTATGGAAGGCAGCTGGCACCCATTGCTAGACCAAGCCCTAGGGGGTAGTGGGGAAGCTAGAACAGTGCAGTGCTAGGCTTTTCTACAACTGCCTTAGCGTATCTCCTCAGCTGATGTTTACAAGCTTGGCTAAACATTATCATTCAGGAAAAACTGGCCTCAAGTTTCCACTTCTCTGAAACAGCGATTCTACATTTGTTGCAACATATGTGGTAACACGGAACCTCCAACACTTAACTACAGTGACAAACTCCAGTTCTAATGTGACTAAGCTAAGAGGTTTATAATTTCTCTTCATTTTTTCCCTCATAAATGGGTTTTATATGTAATATTATTAAAAGGGATTGTTCCATTTCAATAATATAATAAATGGCAAACATATAGCTCACTTTTAATATCTACTGATAATGGAATAGCCATATTCAAGTTTGATTATCTGTGCTAACACTATACCTTCCCAAGAAAGGGCCATGAAATATGTGAATTTCTGATCCTTTTTTGGATACTTAGACAATTTAGGGCTAGTTTTATGAATGTCATGGTTATTTTTGCTAAAGACTTTAAACTGAAGCCAGTTATTCTGGTCATCCATAACTAAGATAAAAGCTAAGTTACAAAAACGCTTAACAGGCAATTCTTTTTACTGCCCTATAGTCTGTTCTAAGAGGTATTCATTAAGTCACAAACCACTGATTTTGGAAAATATTCTCACCTTTGATAAAAGTATCAAATTCTCCTACAAGCTGTCTGTACAGATTCAGAGAAAAATATGTTCACCTAATTTACTGTATTTTTTTAAAGGAACTTCACACAACAAGGACCCATTTCCTTTGTTCCCCTCAAATTATAACTGGTTAAAAAAAAAAAGTAATGAACATTCCTAAACCTAGGTGCATTCTTTGAAAATACATGCAGTTTCAGAACGGATCTTAAAAACCACACAGTTTATACAACATAAAATAACTCCTATTCCAAAGAACACTATTAGTTTCATTAACTTTGAAGTCATTTTAAGAAAAAGTAAAGACAATCATAAATACTTTATAAGTGTATAGCACTTCTTAAAACACTTTCTTTTGACCCTCACAACAACCCTGTGAGGTAGGCAGGGTAGATATTATCCTCATTTTACAGATAAGAAAATAGAATCAGGTCAGAATACTCAGACAACCAATAAATAGCCTAGACAGGACTAGAACCTAGATCTTTTGCTTTCACTCAAGAAACATTGTATCAGAAAATACTGGCATCCTTCACTGAGGAGGGATGTCAACGTACAAGGCATTTTCCACAATTTCTACCAAATTATTAACAATATTTAGATTGGGGAGGAGGGGAAGGTTTTACTAAAAAGATTATTACTTAGTTTTAATAGAGATTACATAATCCCAAATTTTACGATATCCTTGAAACTACATCACAAAGTGGATTGTTATAAATTGGATCACGATTTCCCATAGGAACAACATTTTAATTAGAGGCTTATATTTCTGACCAAAGACTTGGCATCAAATGAATCATATATAACAAATGGTATAATGATAAAATCAAAGATACAACTACAAACTTCTCTAATAAAAGCTGTAATACTATTAATCAAAGTCCTATGTAACAAGCATAATTACACAAGGGATCTCAAATTATATGTAACATTCAAAAAATGCAATTAAGTATCTAAAACAATATGCTTGCTAAAAAAAATCAAACATTCACATAACAATAAACTTGCTCACTTTAAAAATGTTCAGTATTACATTTTTAGGAGAGATCATTTATTTAGCTAGGTCTTTAGAAAAAAGTCCAGGTATATATAAGTTGATGATTGCTTTTTCTCTAGAAAAACTTCACAGTAACAAACAAAGGCATTCCAAATCATTTGAATCACTATGGAGTTTCATTCACAGATGGAATAAGTTTCCTGGATGACATACTGGTATACTGACAAACTGCTGAATAATTTAACATAAATGGTAACAAGTAAAATATAGATAATTCTCATCTTTTGCACTTTGCAGTTTAGGATCCAAAGTTCCCAGAGCAAATAGTTTTCATTTCTACTTGCAACAATAAATTATATTTGTAAAATATACTCATATTTTAGCATTTCCCCCAAGATAGAAGAACCTGTTACTGTAACTGAGCAAAATAAAATTAGCCTCACAAAAATTTTCATTTAAAACCTCAAAAAAAGTAAATGACAAAATCAATCACATTGATTTTTATAAAGCTGCTTTATTTGGAGATTATTCTTGGCAATATCCCACCAGTTGGAGACATTCTCAAAAATTAATAACCATAAGGTTTTTAAAGGAGGCTATGAATAAACCCCTGGTCCCTCTCACCTCATTTATTTCAGAAAAAAAAAACTGCCCTTTCTTGGGTTCAAGTTTTGTGTTTTGTTTTTAAAATAGGAAATGATAATGGAGAAAGCAGCAGGTGCTGGTTATTAAGTAAAGTCACCTCCTCTACAGTACCTTGGCAGCTTTATTAACCTTGTCTTCCTTTTCTCTCTTGTATACAAAAACGGAGGCGAGCTTGCCATCTTGTAGCACAGCTGGATAAACAACCAGGCCAGCAGGAAGGCTAAAGGGTGGCTCTTGAAGGGTGTAGCTCTTCAGAGCACTGTTCTCTGATCCCATCCCTTGATCAATGAAGTTGAGGGGAGGTTTCTTCTCAGAAACACAAACCTAAAAGGGGAGAAGAGATTTCCAAAAACATTAAATCCACCTGTACATCAAGCAAGAGAATAGAGGACTCATCCCAGAGAATGGAATTACAGGTTTTTAAAAGGCCTAGAGTCTCCTTTGGGCTTTCAGAATCCTTTGAACCTCAGATAGTTGTCATTAAAAAGTAAGTGCTCAGCAATGAGCCATATCCCAGACTGAAAGCTCTGGACTAAGTTTCTTAGCACACACACACCCAGCGAATCCTGTGTGGGGGGGCCCTGTAGAAATAAAGGAATTTGCGGGGCAGCTAGGTGGTGAAGTGAATAAAGCATGGGCCCTGGGGTCAGAAGGACCCAAGTTCAAATCCGACCTCAGACACTTGACACTTACTAGCTATGTGACCATGGGCAAGTCACTTAACCCTGATTGCCTTGCCTCCCTCCTCCAAAAAAAAAAAAAAAAGAGATAAAGGAGTTTGTACTTCCCAGTCCATTCATTTCAGTAGATTTTAAAACAAGATCACCATTTCCACAGGGGCCCTCCAGATTTACCATTTTATCCAACAAGAACAACATTTATTAAGTGCCTACTACATGCCAAGTACAATGCGAGGTGTTGGGGACATAAATGACAAAAGGCCCTCGTGGTGCTTACATTTTCCTGAGAGGACATAACACATTCAAGGATAAGTAAGTATAGGACATGTACAAAATAAATACAGTCAAGGAGTGGCATGGTGAGCTAGGGAACACCTAGGTCAGGCCTGCACAGCCTGTGCCCTGCCAAAGGATTTCAGATGGCCTGTTGTTTGTGCAGGCCTGACCTAGGGGAATGTAGAAATGATTATTGAAGGAAGCTGGAGTCTCCAAGAGATTTAACAGTTTTCCAGGAATGGGAGACAGCTTATGCAAAGGTATGGGGGCAAGAGATGGACTGTCATGTATGGGGAACAGCAAATAAGCTAGTCTGGCTGGAACACAGAGTGTATGAGAAGGAGTAACAGGAGATAGATATATCTAGAAAGACTGACTGGAGCCACATTATAAGAAGGGCTTTAAGTGCCAGCATTAGTTAAGCAACAAGAGAACTGAAGCTTCCGGAACAAGGGAGGGACATGGTCAGGCTCATGAATCAGAAATGTCGATCTGGCAGCTGTGTATAGATGGATTATAAAGGAGAGAGGCTGGATGCTGGAATACCAACTAGGAATCTACTGATAATGATGGTTGGGGTATGAGTAGAGAAGGAAACAGATGTGAGAGATGTTGAGGAGGTAGAATTGAGAAGACTTGACACAACTGGGGAGGAGGGGCTGAGGCAATGAGAAGTACAGAGCTGAGGATGACTTCTATTCTGTAAACCAAGGTGACAGGAAGAATAGTAGAACCGTCAATGAAAACAGGCAAGGAAGAGCAGTGGGTTCAACAAGAAAAATAAGTTCTGTTTTGGTCATGTTGAGTTTGAAATGCCTAGAGGATATCTAGGTGGAACCATCCCATGGGCAAATGCAAATGCAGGATGGGAATTCAAGAGAAAAACTAGACCTGGATATGTAGCTACATACCTCCACACAGGTGATAAGTGAACCTATGGAAGCTTGGTGAGAAGTACAGAGATGGATATGGAGAGCCAGGAGAATCACATGTTGGGGCAGGACATGGATTATGATTCTGCAAAGGAGACCAAGAAGGACTGCTCCAATGCTGTCATGAAAACCCAGAGAGGAGAGAGAATGAAGAAGAAACAGGTAGTCAACACTGTCACATGCTACAGAGGGCAAAAAGGATCAGGATTTGAGAAAGTCCTGACTAGAAAGGGCCAATGGATTGAGCAACAAGGGGGTAATAAAGATAACAATACCAAGTGATACATGATTGAAGGGCATTACAGAGCTGTGATACAAAGTATGACATAAGGCCTGAGAGAAAAGATCATTTCCTAAAGGAGCAGGCTTTTTAAAGAATGGAATGAAATTTAACTGACAAAAATGGGTAACGAGGGCATTCTAAACATAAAGAACAGCTAGAGAAGAGACCCAGAGAAAGTAAGGCACAGGGTGCGTGTGAAGGGTAAGAGGTACGGAGTCAGCCAGAGGACAGAGCACAGGAGAGGAGAGCTGTAATACAATAGATAAGACTGAAAAGAGAGCGGCACCAGACTGTAGGCTTCTGAATGCCAAACAAGAGTGAGCTCTTCTTGGTAGGCAAGTCCCATTGAGGATTTCTGAGCAGAGTGATCTGACCATACCATGAGAGAGGAAGAGGTGTCTGGCAGTGATGACAGCAACATTTAGGGCCAATCCAAAATGGGAGAGAATGAAGATGACCAACATGTTAGGAGGCTACCTCTACATCCAGGCCGATAATAAGGAGGGGGCAAGAGCAGATCAGAAAGGAAGAGATGCATGCAAATGATAAGACAGAAGCAAAATTGACAGAATTTCAGAATCAAGTGATTATGAGATATGGGAGAGGGAAGAATCAAAGGTTATTCTAACTCAGCTAAACACCGATCATATTGTCTGGGAACACATTCATAAATAGATATACTTACAGATATATTCTGACACATACTATCTTTGCTAATACCAACGTATACAAGAGTTAAAAGACAAAGTAGCAGCAGCTATGTGGCACAGTGAACAGAGCACCAGCCCTGGAGTGAAAAGGACCTGCGTTCAAATCCAACCTCATACACGGATCACTTACTAGCCATGTGACCTTGGGCAAGTCACTTAACGCCAACTGCCCTGCCTTAACCCCTCCAAAAAAAAAAGAGTAGTACTGTTTAAAAAAAATTTGATACTTGATTTTTTGAAAAGGCAAAATACTTCTTTACACCTACCAACTGGTTTGTGATGCAGGCAAATGGCACGATGGAGAGCACTGGACCTGGAGTTCAAATACTGCCTCAGACACTTACTAGCTCTGTGACCTTGGACAAGTCATTTAAGTCATTAAAAAAAAAAAAAGAAGTCTTGCCTAGTTCCCTCATCACCTGTGAAACAGGGATAATAAATGCATCTACTTCCCAGGATTGTGGTAAGGATCAAATGAAAATTTGGAAAGTACTTTGTAAATCTTACAGCACTATACAAAAGCTATCATAATTATCACTATTCTTTATTCCTAAGTATATTTTACATGCTATAATTTTCCCAAATAGACCCAATAATTAGTTGTTTGCTTATTTCATTTGATAGTTCTACAACAGCTCTCCAAACAAAAAGTTAAATGCCTTAGATTTCTCAGAAGTCCTCAACGAACACTGATAATCATTAAGTTAGAAATAGGAGGGCAAAAGAATGCCAGCAAAGTGGTAAAATGAGGCTTGAGGTGATATATACCTAAAACATTTCAAATAAAGCTTTTCTGGTTAAAATTACATCCCCAACTTTTTTGATTATTTGTTTTCCACTGTTCCAATGCATGTTCAAGAAAAAATTTTTTTCATAAGATTCTTCTCTAATTTCTTTATTAAATGACTCCCATGAAATGAAATGGCATTTTAAAAAGTTTTTATGAATGAGAAAGGTTTGTTTGGATTATTTTTACAATTCTCTTCCATTTGTGTTTATTTAAAGTGCAGATCAATTGGCAAAGCATTTTCTAAGTACTATGTGCCTGGCAAAATGCTAACCATGTTAATTATATGTTAAAAATATTAAAATTCCCCTGGCTGTCCTGTATAGTTAATAATGCAACAAAATGTCTGCTCAATTTACCTGGAAGTTTATTTCTTTAATTACTGTATGGCACAAGAAGCTGCTTTAAGTTTCCTTACATTTTAGTTATGTGCAACATCCACTTTCCTATCTCTTTGGCCACAACTTAGGTAGGACCCCACAAAAAAAAAAACCAACAACAATACTTTCCTCTTATCATGTCATGATAAGCAGTTAACTACACTTCTGCGTGGTTATGCTGATCTGAAAAACATTGTCAGACCTGAAGAATAAACCACATAAATGTTATACAGAAAACCATCCCAAGACAGGACTGACTTCTTTTCCCATCTCCTGCCCCCATACATTTTCATAAGCTGTCCCCCATTCCTAGAAGTGTCACATCTCTTAGCCATACAAAGGTACCTTCCTAAAATAAACATGGGTCAAGGAAAATAATTACATTTAAGGGGCAAAGAAGCAGAAAATCCAAGCAACAGAAGAAGACAACATTTCAGAACAAACTTTACAAGAATGCAAGCACTGAGGAAGTACTTTGAACGCAGGACCAGTGGTTGTCCAAAGAAAGACATCAGGACTAACCACTAAACTCATTTCTAAAGTTCTGTGCAAAAAGCCAAAGACTTTAAAACAAACATTGAGCTTAGTGTAATGTCAAGAACTCTGGATTTGGAGTTGAGGATCTAGGTTCAAATTTTGACAAGTCCCAGACTCACTCATTCATTAACTCATCAAACATTTTAAAGTACCTAATATATGTGAAGCACTGGGCACACAAAGATAAAAACCAAACAATCCTTGATCTCAAGATGCTTATATTGTATTGGAGAGAACAATACGTATCCACGTAAATGCAAAATACACACAAAGTAGTGTGGAAGAGGAAGGCACCAAAAAGCTAAGGGAGAAGAGAATTCAAGAGAGGTCTCAGACACAAGGCGTTCCTCATCCTCTCTATGCCAATGCCAATGCCAGTGCCTCCTGGCCTCAGTCCTTCGCTAGTGCTGCACCATCAATGGACTATTAAACATTCCAAGCTGGGTGTTCTAGATACCCCAAAATCAACATATGCAAGACATAACTTATCGTCTCTGTCCCAACCTATCCCTTTTCCAAACGTCCCTATTTCTGTCAAGAGTACAGTCATTTCTCAGTCTCTCAACTCAGATGTTATCCCCAGCTCTTTCTCCAAGTCTCCTGCCCAAACATTTGTCAGATCTTGCTGTCTCAATCTGCACATCTCCTTCAAAACCTTGCCCAACCTGTCTTTCCCTTCTTGTTGGATGCTACTCCCTCTCCCACAGTTGGTGATGCAGCCAAACTGGCTTCCTCATTTCCCAGAGCTTTGCACTCCCTTTCCCTTATACTTGGAATGCATTCCCCTCCTCACCTCAGCTATAAAGAATCCCTCTCTTCCTTCAAGTAGCTCAAGCACCACTTTCTACCTATCCCCTAAACTGTGAGTACCTGATACCTCAAACACCCATTTGCTTCCTTTGTATTATTCTCTTTGCACTTGTGCTGTCCCCCATTAGAAAGTAAGCTCTTTGTGACAGACTGTTCCCAGTACCTAGAAGAGTACATAGCCAACTAATTGAGGAGAATAGTGATTCTACAAGGTGGTCAAGGAATGCTTGCCCTCCACTAGTGACAGCCTATTCAAAAGCACAGAGACAATGTCACATATGGACCTTACATTTTCTCTTAAGTAAAAATAAAAAAGTTGACCAAGGTCCCTTTCACTTCTAATCCTATAATACCATGAATCTTGATTAGAGAGTAGATGGTGGTGTGTACAAAGAGGCTTCAAGTCCCAGCTCTGCTACTTGGTTGAATGAAACAACCTCTGTGACTGTCTCCTTCCTCAATTCTCAAATGGATGTGTGACCTCATCAATTTGGAAGCTTCCTCCTCCAATGCTGCCCATCTGATGCAATTATGTGTCCTTAGAGAGGGTACCCAGAGGCCCTACCCAACCTGCAGATTATTTCCACTATCTCATGGGTTGCTATGAGGATAAAACTGGGAATATGTACATAAAGCACTTTATCAGCCATAAGGCACTATATAAATATATTCAGCTATTCAAAAAACTATAATCACTGATTGAAAGTGTTATTCTTTGTATATGATTTTTAGCAATCAGTCTGACAAAGTTTTAGTTAGGCACAGCAAAAACAAAATGATGTCTTTGAAAAGCAGTATGCTTTTTGTACAAGACCCTTTGGAATTTCTCTTGAAACAAATAAATAAATATACATACATACACACACATATTTCTTAAAGAAGTCCACATTTCTCAGGAGACATTTATTTTGCCTTTATGGAACTGCACACACACATATATATCCCCCTTATTGCTAGTGCCTTTACTATCAGATTATCTTTTATTTTTCCTGTAGATAATCTGTTTGCATAATATAACTGTTAGCATGTTGTTTCCCTAGACTGTGAGCTCCTCGAGAGCTGAAACTGTTTTGCTATAAATAGATTTATGAATGAATGATTGAATAAATAAGAACTTGTTGACTTGACTTTTAAGGACCCTGAGCTCCTCTCTGTACCTACGGCTCATCTTTTTAATACCAATATTGTTCTATTCTTCATCTTATATGGTTGTGAGACATGTGAGTGAAAATGAATGTATCAAAGGAGATGTGCAGGGAGGTTGCAAAATATTTAAAAAAAAGGAATTACCAAGAAGCTTAGTAAAGGATTCCATTAAAGAAATTATGCTTTAAAAAGATAAACTGGTCATATGGTAAGAGTGATAACTGATAACCTCAGTGCTCAACTAGTATCATCAAGAAGTCAAGCAAAAAAACCCGAGGAAACCCTCCCCCTCAGTAAATCCTGTGTACAACTTACAAAATACATGGACAAGAGTCCTAAAGAAGGGACGGACATTTTAATCTACATCAATTAAGGGAATGTCCAAATGATGAACTCACATATTCACTGTAACATTTACTTTGCTCTAAGGAAAATTTGCTAGGTAACATAACCATATACTAATCAATCAACAAATATTTACTAGAGCTTAACTGAGTGATAGCTAGAGCCATACTCCTACTTTGCCAAATCAACCAGCATTAATGTCAGTAACCTGATGAAAACATCCTAGCTCAGGTAATGCTACATGGTTAAAGGGAACTTTTTCTGTATCTAGTTGTAAAAACTATTCTCACAGAAAACTTATCTGTTACCATAGTTGAAAAAAATCAACTATGTTATCTACAAACACCTAACAACAAGGATCTGATCTTAATGCTTTGCATACTACAAACACCTGTCCAGAGAGATGTTTGGATAATGTTAATGAAAACTAGTACTTTTTTTAAAAAGTGCACCATTTTGGTTAAGAACATCAGAGGGTAAAGGGCAAGATTATTGATTGTAGATATAAGCACATTCCCCTTGGCCTTCTATGGAAGCTCCATATCAGAGCTCTCTCACTGCTCCAGAAAGGAAAACAAACAAAACAAAGTTTATTAGCTTCAAAGTAAGGTAGGCAGACTAGTTTCCTCAAAAGTACATATTTTAAATTTACATTCTTGGCCTCAGTAATAAATTGCCATAAAGCTTTTAGGGAGAGTTAATAATAGTGTTGAGAAAAAGCCAATGACAAAAAAAAAAAAAAACAACGAAAACAATGAATGGAAATCTAGCTTCAAAAGAAACAGCCAACAGTTCTAGTATTCTATTGAGCACTGGACCCGTAGTCAGGAAGACAAGAATTAAAACTGCCTGGGCAAGTCACTTAAACCTCTATTTGCCTGTTTCCTCATCCATAAAATGGGGATAGCAATAACACCTTGTTCCCAGGATTGTTCTAAGGACAAAGTGATATATTGCAAAGCACTATGCAAACCTTGAAGTGCTACATAAATCCTAGAACTTTGTTTTGAAGTAAAAATTCAAAATAGTCTTCCAGAAACTTGAGTTCAAATAGTTTTGGGTGGTGTACGACTGACTTCAAATTCAAATTCCAGCAGGGTCAATTATCTTTGTAGCACCAAGTGGACAACCAAATTATCCGCAGATGAAGCAGGTTTTAGTCCTTTAGCAAACATATATTCAGTAACTCCTTAAGGAAAGGTAATGGGGTTCTGAGACTGCAGGATTGGATAAAATACTAGACAAATTCTAAAGGAGAACAATGTTAATGCATGCCACTACCCTATTAATCACATAATTTGCTTAATCTATTGCTCTAAGGGTAGCGGAAGTATTTCTGCAGCTACTTTAGTATGCTGATTAACTGGCTACAAGGGTTTGGTCCTGTCCGCCTCTACCTCACCCCTAGGGCCACAGGATGTGAATACTGTCCACGGAGGTTTTCTGGGCTGGAGTAATTTGCCATTTCCTTCTCCAGGGGATGAAGGCAAATAGGTTAAATGACTTGCCCAGGGTTCACACAGCTAATACATGCCTGAGGTCGGATTTGAACTAAGGTCTTCCAGACTGCAGGCCCAGTGCTCCATCCACTTGGACCCCCAGCTGCCCCAACTTTCCCCCGGTGCTGCTTCCCAAACCCTCTGCCCGCAGGTTTCCGCACAGCCCGGCGGGGGTCACTCGCTCGGCCGACCAGCGCACGCTCCACTTCCATTCCCCTACTGTTTCCAAATGAATCACTGCTAGCCTCTCACTGAGATCACGCCAAACGGGCCGGGCGGCCGTCAGGAAGGGGCAGCGAGAAGAGCCAACTGCCCAGGGCTCCGCCGGGGAGAGGGGCTCCCCGCGTGCGGGGCCCGGCCGTGACCCGGCACAAACTTTCGAGCTCGGCCGCGGACGTGGGAGCGCGAGCCTCCGGACCTTCGGTCTGGGGGTCCGCCCGGCTCGAACCCCGGCCCTGCGCCCCGTGCCTCAGGGGCACGCTCCCCTCCCTGACCCACGTCCCGCCCCCCGGCTCGGCCCGGGCGCTCCCCCCGACCCCGACCCGGCATTCGAGAGGCGGCGGAGGGCAGGCCCCCTCACCTGCGGGGGCGGCAGCGGCAAGAGGCGGAGGGTGTCGGCTCCGGGCGGGCTCCCCTTCGCCACCAACGACCCCTGTGACCCCTGACCTTCTCCCGGCCCCGCCAGGCTGCGGCCCCTGTGCCCACTGACCAGGGTTCGGTCCAGCCGACACCATAGAGACGCCCCCGGAAACGGGACAGAACGCCAGCCTCCGTCCCTCCGACTCCACCAGAGAGGCGACTGCGCCCGGAACCGCGCTAGAGCGGCGCCGGCCCTCGGACGGTGGCGCCTAGCACGAGGACGAGCGCCGTCCCGCTGTCCCTCACCGTGGCCGGCGGAGACGGTCACTCTGGGTCAGGCCTCCGCCCCGAAACCTATCTCTGGAGGCTTTTCCTTCTATTACTTCTAAAGCTTTCCACTGGGCTCGGGTTCCGTCAGCCACTTCCGCCCGAATCAGAAATGGCTGCCCCGCCAACTCGCTTCAAGTCGTACGGCAAGGGGGCGGTGCTGTTACCAATCTCCTACCCTTCGATTGGTTCCTCTGCCGGGATTCAAGTCCTGTCGCGATGGACTGACGCTTTGCCCGCCATGATGGGTTTGGGCAGGCATTTGTAGGAGATTCCCGGCTGCGCGAGTTCGGCTCGGCCTGGCCGGGAGGGGGCATTCGACAGGTGAGACGGGTCCTGAGGGTGGGGCCGCGTCGTCCCCGCCCTTCCCCCTCCCCTCCGCCCTTCTATTGTTGGTTAGGTTCTCGAACCTTTTCTGGATACTTCTAGATACCAGATAGATTCAAATAAATAGAATAAGTCACTTTTTAAAGTCCTTGGCCGCGGGAAGCCGGCTTGCCTTGTGGCCCCGGGGCGTGTCCGGGGGCCGCGGCCTCGGCCCTGGAAGGGTCCTTCGCAGCCCCGTCGGGCCGGTGAAGCTGGGCCCGTCCGACCCCCGGGGGGCCGCATCCCCCAAGATCCCCAGCGGGGCTCGGCCCTCGGGGGCTTCTTCAGTGCGGATCCCACGGAATTTTACAAAGGAGGAAACTGAGCCCCAGAGAAGACAAGCCGCTTCCCCGCAGGCACACGGGTGACCCGGGGAACTTGACTCCTCTCCAGCGCGCTCCATTTCCAGCAACGCCCTCGGCCGTTTGGCCGCATGAGGACTGTCGCCCCCGGTCCTGCATGCCGCCAAGATTTTCCTCCCTTTTTCTGTCTCAGATTTTGGGTCTTGTGCCATTTTCTTTTCTCCATGCTTGGTGGATGTCCAACCATTAATAGGCATTTTGGACAACCTAGCTCTGGCAATAAAGATTAATACAGTCCACCTTTGTTTCAGACGGCTTAATAATGTTTTGAATGATTTTTTTCTAGGTAGTACATAAGAAGGAATGGGGCTAGATTTCTTCATGACTAGTACAGGTGATCTATTCATGGTCCCAAACCTTGGATATAGAAGGAATTTACTCAAAGTTCTATAAACATGCCCTGTGGCTTGTTTTCTCCATCTCCACAAGTATGTCTCCTGTCACTTAGGAATGCACTCCTCCCTCCTCTTTGCCTATCAAAATCCACTCTCTTCTAAGGCAGTTTCATACAGGGGGCCGAATAACTTCTGTAGGAGATTGGGAGAAGGAACAACAGAAGGAAAAAAGATCCACGCTCAATATAAAGAAGGAAATTTTGGATTCTACAAGACAAGATTGAAAGAGCAGGTTCCAAATGATCACAGGGGATTAAGGAGTAAGATTTGCAGAGAAGTGAAATGGGAAAAGCATTTAAGTACTTACTCTGTGCCAGACACAGCTAAGTGCTGTGCATTACAACTAGAACAGCAAGGCAGTCCCAGCTCTCAAAAAGCTCACATTCTATTTAGGGACGAAAACTCTAATGAAGAATTCAGCTGCAAGTCAGATAGCAGTGCCTAACAACCTGGAAGGCACTGGTCAGGCAGATGGTGAGGTCTGCTAGATGTTAAGGAGCAATGGCAAGACAGAAGGTAAGGTCCACTGGTCCACCATCCCACCAGCTTTGTAGCTGATGATTTCCTGCTCATCAAACTGCTGTGAATGTCTATCCTTAGCTAGTGATTTTGGGGAAATAGGAAGTGGAACCTAGGATTAGAGGAGACACCTTGGTTATTTCCTACAGGAGCTGAGATTAGGGGCAGAATAATCATCTACCATCTGAGCAAAGGACGATAGGGTGGGGAAAGAAAAGAGCTTTGAGAGATGCTCAGTCTTCAGCCAAGAAAACATAAAAAAATTGGAAGGTAACACATTGAAAGGCTGGGTGAAACAGATTTGGTTTAAGGGGAAAGGATGGGTGAGGATGACTCTGGAGGTCTTTTAAAAACATATTTTATATTTATAATTTCTCCATCTTGTGCCTCATTGTCCCCAATTGAACAACAATGAACAAACAAAAAATAAAACATCCTAGATATGTATAGTCCAGCAGAACAAATTCCCTAATAGGCTATGCCTCAAAATATGTCTCAGTTTGATGATTCAATTGCCTTTTCCCTTGTGCTTCTTCCAAAGATCAAAGGAGCATAATTTACAAATTTTAAGATATATTTAGCAAAGACCTGGTAATATATGCCCAATCAGGGGATACCATATAGGCTGTCAAGCATTCTAGTCCTGTGATATGTAAATTCCATTCCAAAGCTCTAGACCAACAGAACATCAAAAAGGTGGATAAAACTTTGACAACATGGACATGTTGACTTTGAAGTTTTACAGATAACTTTGAGATAGTCTGGATATGTTAATGAACTAACCCTGTGATAAGAGTCTGTTCCCCCCAAACCCTATAAAAGTAAGCCCTTAAACTCGTCCCTGTCCCCCAGCTCTCTTCCGTCTCCATCTGATCCAGCTGCCCAGTGCTCCCAGTTCTAATCCATGGTATTATATATTCTGCCTCTACTCTTCCTCATCCCCTCCCCCCTTCTGCCTTCACCATCCGTTCCCCCTTCCCACTTTTCACTGCTTATCTCTGTGCCTTATTAAAGTGTGTTTGCCACCCCATTTCCTGTTGCCAATCATGGCCTTTCTTGGCAAATATCCAAAGAACTGAGCTTTTTTACTCCCGTTACATAATTTTATAGTTTCATAAATTATCAATTCAGTGACTGTAACAAACTAAAAGAAGGGAAATTAGTAATTTAAAGGTTAAGCTCCCAGAGACAGACCCACTCTGAATAAGTCTAGAATCTTATGGTGGGGAAATGGAGGGGGGGGAGGGGGGAGGGCCACAGGCCATAGATAACCTCTATAGTTTTCCTACTGCAAATATAGCTTTTATTAGGATAAAATATAGCAGAACTATTACCTCCCTCATACACTTCAGTTAAACAGACATTAATTAAATGCCCGCTGAGGCACCTAGGTGTCAAAGTGAATAGAGCACCAACCCTGGAGTCAGGAGGACCTGAGTTGAAATCCAGCTTCAGATACTTAACACTCACTACCTGTGTGACCTTGGGCAGGTCATTTAACTCCAATTGCCCTGTCTTCCTCCCTCCAAAAAGAAAAAAAAAATTAAATTCTTAACACCAAGCAAAAGCAACTTCTAGGTTCAGAATTACCAGCATAATAACTCTCCATATATTCAGTAACAAATTAGGCAAAACATTCACTGAAAAGAGAAAATAAAAATACATTGTAACTCAGTCATTTAGTACTGTAAGTTCTCAATTCAATCACAAAGTATAAAGTACATTCATTTAGTTAATTACAAAGTCTTCTCAAGTGGAAGTAAGTTTCCAATCATAAAGTACATTCATTTGGTCAGTCACAAAGCACAAAAATCAAAGTACTACACCCCTGGATCACAACTAAATTACAATTATCATCAGCTATCTTCTCCAAGGGGCAGTGGAGAGCACAAAGGCCATCTATCCCTAAGCCACAACAAGGTTACAATAAGCAAGTTCTCAGAAATCTCTGTTCCTAGGGAGACAAAGCTTAACAAAGCCACAAGATACATTGCCAGTGTCCTCATCAATTCACTCTCTGCCTGCAGAACAGTCTCAGAACCCCTGAAAACATCTGCAAGACCCTCCCTTCCAGGATTTCTGTAAACATACAACAAGAAAATCCTCCTTCAGGGCTTCTGAACCAACAGTAAGGTTCCACGACTTCTGCAGCAACAGCACTGTCCTTTACCAGCAGATGAATCTGGCAAAATAACATCAAAACAGACAGAAAAAATACCAGCACCACAGTCATGCCTCCTCAGTTCTCGGCAGTTCTCAAAAGTCCTGGGCAGCTCCAACTAGCCCTCAGCAGTCTGGGTGGCTTCAGCTGGCAGTTCTCTCTCACTCTCTCATTAACTCTGGCCCCCAGCAATTCCTCTCGCTCTGTCTCTCTCTCTGTCTCTTTTTCTCTCTCTCTGTCTCTCTCTCTGCCTCCAGGATGCAGCTCCTAAAAATTCTTCTGGCCTCTCTCTGCTTGGGCCTCTCTATAACACCAGCTCCTTCCACTTCAGCCCCCTCTCTTCACATCAAAAAGTCTGTCCCACAAGCGGGATTCACAAGCTCTGGGTTTTAACACAACCTGAAAACCAAGCCAACACAAGGGGGATCTTTAAATTCCATTACCATTATAAATGCCCACCATGTAGAAGGCACTATTCTAGATGTTGTAGATAGAAAACAAAAGCAAGGATGCCCACTCACAAGAAGTTTGCATTCTTTTGGAGGAATAAACCAAATCAACTTGAGGATGAAGAGAGTACTACCAACTTGTCGAGGAGAGGAGGGGAAAAAATCAAGGGAAGTTTCCTGGAAGAGTTAGGCCTAGAGCTGAACCTTGAAGAAGAAAAGAAGTAGGATTGTAAGAGAGAGTGACTGGGCTCCTAAGCATATCAGAACAGTGTAACTCAGATTCCAACCAACCCCGGGGCAGTTTTGCCTTCAACTTTTTTTGTTTCTGATGTGACTTTTGAGTGCTGAGCCTGATACCTTCATAACTGCTTTAAGACCGTAGCTTTAAAAAGCCAAGGTCTCCCACTGCATCTGGACCATCTCCAGCTGTCCTGATCTATATCTTACCACTTAATCCAGAGGCTGGTGACTTTGCATAGTCCTCCCTCACTTAGATCCAATTCACTTGCAAGTTATAGCATCACCTTCCTAATGTCCTGGTCCACTTCAAAAGGACAAACAACAACAAGGGATTTAATTCAGTGGGTTATTGAGAATCTAGAGATCTAGGAAAGCAGCTAAGAAAGACTTTGAAGGCCAGACTGCAGTTTCTGAGTGGCAAACGTGGAGAAACGAGCTCTTCTCAACTCCTGGGCCTGTAATTCTAGAGACTGCTGAAAGAAGACCTTCCCTATGTGAGATTGTTCTCCTGACTTGAGCTGAGGCCTTTTTAAAAACTTCAGCTGAAGAGCTCCTTTATTCTTGTGTATTTCTTGTCATACTATAATCTGTAGAACTCTAATTTACATTTGTTTTATTGTTCGGATAAATGTATTAATCTATTACTGGCTTTTGGGGATGATCTTTTGTATAACTCATATTTGGTAGGGTGAAGCTAATCTGGTGGGGGGTGGGCTTACAAACAGAGGTAATTCTGGCCTAAAACTCCTCTTGAAGAAAGATCTCCTGGTCCTTGCCTGCCCCTCTCCCTGGCTATAGTGTTCTGGCAGTACAAGTAAAGTCCTTTTCCAATTCCCTGAAAGGTGAGCCATCAGCCATAGAGGCATCCATTAGCTACATCAGGATAGATATTGAAGGCACTTAAGATGAATCCAGGAGTTGTGGTAGACAAAGAAACTGAAACAAACCCTGAACTCTGAGAAAGGACAGAGATGGAGTATACATCAAAGGACAGGCTGCTGGATTAAAAAACGATAGTATGGGGGGAAAGAGCATATTTTTTCTGCTACAGTGTGTCATGTGATTTGAGGGACAGAATGGCCAGCATTGGGAAACGGGAAGTTTCTAGGAATGAGTATTCTGGAGAAAACCAGAGTATGGAAAGAGTGTGAGGGGAAGAAATGTCTGCTGTGGTGAGGGTGAAGGACCTTATCTTCAAGATAAGGTCTAGGGAGGGGAGGCCTAAGACAGATAGAGATAAGACTGGGAGTAGGGGAGACCAGGTAGCACATCCTGTAAGAGCACCAGCCCCAGTGTCAGGATGACCTGGGATCGAATCTGGGCTCAGACACTTAGCACCCACCCAGAAACACCTGGCCGTGTAACCTTGAGTAAGTTACTTAACCCTGATTGCTTAAAAAAATAAAATAAAATAGACTGTGTGAGTAGAAATTGCAGGTTAAGGACTCTACCTGTTTCTTAAAGCAGCATTAGTTGTTTTGTTTTGGTGTTTTTGGTTGCAGATGACTAATAAGAAACCCAGATCTGCCATTTAATACCTTTGTAAGTGTAAGTACCTCCTAATTCACCTTCCTGTCTCATCTCCTCTCCCTCATCAATTATTCCCCCATTTAACTGACAAACTAATTTTCCTAAAGTGCAGGTGTGAACATGTTACTCCTTTACTTAATAAACTCCAATGGTTCTCTATTGCCTCTAGGATCAAATATAAACCTCTCTCTCTGCTTAGTTTTTCAAGCCCTTCACAACCTAGACCTGATAGTACCTTTCCAATTTTATTATACATTACTTCCTTTCCTGTAAACCATGATTTTCTTCTTATCTTTCACATGGAACACTACATCTCTCATTTCTGCATCTTGCCCATGCCAATAATATACTTCTCACTTTTGCCCTTACCTTTTGGAATGTCATTGTCTAGGAATTTAGAACCATGGCCAATATGTAATTAAAATGTATGCTTTCTGACTTGGCTATTCCACCATAAGGCCTATAAACCAAAAAAGTCAAAGAAAGGAAAAATATCTAAATGTACAAAAATAATTATAGCCATTTTTTTTCATGGTAGTCAAAAAATTGGAAACTAAGGAGGTACCATAGTGCTGGGGACTAGTTAAACAAATTGAAGTACATGGATAAAATGAAATATCACAATGCCATAAGAAATGATGAAATGGACAATTTCAGAGGAAACTAGGAAGACCTTTATGAAATGATGCAGATAGAAGTGAAAAGAAATAGGAGAACAATCTATACAATGATAACATTATAGAGGAAAAATGACTTTGAAAATCTTAAGAACTCTGATTAACAGCATTAACTCAATGACAAACCATAAGTTCACCATTTCCTGATAGAGAAGTAAATGGACTTAAAATGCAGAAAATGACACATTTTTAGACATGGCTCATATGGAAATTTGTTTTGCCAAGCTAAGTGGCTATGAATTGAGGGATTTGCTTGAGGGGGTTGTTTTTTAATTTTCTCAGTAAGGGGAGGGGTTAGTAGGAAGGAAAGATTAACTTATAAAACTTGTTACTTGAAAAATAAAAATAATAAAATATTAAACAAACATTAAACAAAAAGAATCTCATTTCCTTCCAAACTCTGCTCAAACACCACTTTCTACATGAAGCTTTGCCTGGGCTCTCCAGCTATTCATGCTTTTTTCCCCACCCCCAAATTGATATTGTATTTATTTTTCATATATTTATTTACATACCTGTTGTTTCCTTCCAATCAGAGACTGAAGGAATTGTTTCATTTTTTTCTTTTCATCCCAGAACCTTGAACATAGTGTTTAATAAATGCATGTTTTCTAAATTGTTATTCTGAAGCTGACAAACAAGAAACATGAACATCTCAAGAAAATTTTATGTGAACTAAAATCTTAGTATGTACAGCATTTTTAAAGTATATATTCATTCAGCATGTTAATTCCAAAATTGTTTCAAATATGTTACCCTCTGAACCTTCTTTCTGATTTCTTCTATGAATTTTCTTTAAATTCTCATTGATTTTTTTCTTCTCATTTGTTGTTGTGTAATGGTAATATAATTTGACCCCTTTGTATTGGCAAGTAAGCAGGTACTTATCACTTAGAAACTGATCAAGCCTCTGTGAAATAAACAGAAAGTATGAATCCCTGTTCTTGATGTAACAGGAAGGGGTTGGCTGAAACAGGAAGTAGCTAATGCTCTGTATATAAGAAAAGCCCCAGAGAGGCATAGTCAGAATTTCTTCAGACAAGAATCTAGTGGCAGAAGCTGTTTTGCTGAAGAGAGAATCCAGAAATGAGCCATAATTTCCTGAGAACTTGTGGTGGTGGAGCTTCTTCTGAACAGGAGGCCAGGAGCCCAGGAGTCCAGGAGCCCAGGAGCCCCTCCCCCCAGGCAGGATAAGGTGATTCTGATTTTTTGAATGAGCTGCAGAAGACTAAGGATGCATGATCAGGATGCAGGGACTTTATCTGTTTGTGGCTTGGTTGATCCTTGAATTCCCAGGAGCAGAAATTGTGAAGGATTTTAGATGGACTGGACCCTGTGAACTTCATTGTGGAGCAGGATGTGCCCAGAGAGCTGGACAATGAACTAGGAGCCATATGCCTTTGAATCCAGGTGACAGTCTGGTGAATCCAGGTAGAATCTGGGACCATGGAAGGGGATCCAGGGAATCTGAGAACTGACCCCAAGTCAAGATGAAAAGACCTCTCCTCGGGTACTGAGTAATGATGAAATTGTAGTTTACTAGTGACCTAGGGGTGGAGGGTCTGTGTATTTTCTAATGATTGTACTTAGTGATTAATGATACTTAGTAATTGATTGCTAAGTAAGTGACTGATTGACTTAGTGTGCCCCATGAGTGGAAGACTTTGACTATTGTACTTTGAGATGATTTTTCTTTGTTCAAAACTTTGTGGCCGATATGGTGGAAACTATGTGGACATTTTAATGATAAGCTGTTGTGAATACTGTATCATGATTTCCTGTGATAAGTTGTAATATTGTGAATGCTTGCCTTGATTTTCTGTGAATGTTTTGCTTTGAATTGTTATGGAACAAATAATGTTCACTATACTGTGTAATCAGAACCTTAAAAGCTGTTCACAGTAGCATTATTCTGGAAATCTGCTCATTCATGGCATTACTATTATTACTAGCTCTAATTACCACCCCCAATCTCCCTTCTTTTGTCCCCTTCCCCCAAACCTCTCTTCCTTATTGTTGTGAAGAGAATAAGAGCGAGCTGAGACCTGGGTTCAAGGTAAATTTAGGTGTGGATTTATTGATCAAGCTTCACTGCCTGGAATATACACTCAAATCAGGCAGCCCCAAATAGGGGTAAAGGCAATGCTTACAAAGGCAAAAACCACAATTGGGGAGGGGAGCTAGCATAAGCAATGACATACAGAAATCAAGAGCAGCCATTGGTTGGATCTATAACTCAGGGTTAATTTGGGAATCATGGCAAAAGGGTACAAGGTTTCTACCTTCCTTGTGATAGGGATTCCTCCTAGAACAGGGTGGAGGGCACAAGGGGAGTGGAATTTTCCAGTTCAGGCTGGGGTCGTGGAACAGGCCAGGGTCATGTTCTGGGTAAAGGGTGTGGAAGACCCTGCTTGGTCAGTATTCTGGGTGGGGGACCTTGCTTGGTCAGCATCCCAGAACAGGGTGGTTTCCTGTATGGTACAGACTTGCCCCATAATCTCTATACCGACTTACACCATAACCCTTGTACAAAATGCTGCTTCAAGGCTTACTGATTTAGGGAAGTACTAACTCAAGGAGAGATAAGGGAGCAGGGGACTATGCCTTGGGTGATTCACTTTTACCCAGGAATATGCCTTTAAACTATTACAAGGGATTACAGGATTTAGGATAGAGACAAAGACAAATATAAAGGGTGGGCTCCAAATCAGGTGGCATGTGATTTGGGTTATCTTACAACACTTATAAAATGTTAATATAGTCAAGTAAATGCTATGTCCACATGTCTCATTCTATATCATTAGTCCATCACCAGCCTGTTAAGAGGTGGGAAGTATGTTTCATCATGGATTCTTTGGAATTAGGGTTAGTTACTCCTTTAAACAGAATTCCTAAGACTTTCAAAGTTATTTTTCTTTGCAAAGTTGCAGTCATATAAATTGTTCTGGTTCTGATCACTTTGCTCTACATCAGTTCACACAAGTCTTCCCAGAATCCACTCTTTTCATTACTTCTCATAATAATATTACATTACTTTTATATACCATAACTTGTTCAACCATTTCCCAGTTGATGAACTCCTCCTTACTTTTCCATTCTGTCTTATAATAAAAATCTTTTTGGTGTATATGCCTTGCATTGGACTACTAGGTTAAAGGGCATGCATGATTTGGTGACTTTTGGTGTTAAATTAAAAATTACTTTCCAGAATGATTGGACCCATTTATAGCTCTACCACCTGTTGTTATCTTCTTCTTGGTCATCTTTGCTAATTTAATAGGTATGAGTTAGAACCTTAGAGTTATTTTACTTTGTATTTCTCTTTTTGTTAGTGATCTATAGCATTGTTTCATGTAGTTATTGATAGCTTGCTGTTTTTCTGTTGAGAACTACTTATTAGGTCTTTTAGTATCTGTTGGGTAATGAATTTTGTCCTTACATATTTGAATCAATTCCCTATAAATCTTAGATATCACACCTTTATCAGAGAAACTTGTAGCAATTTTTTTTCATCAGTTAACCATTTCTTTTGCCACTTTATATGCATTTTGTTTGTGTAAAATTTAAATTCAATGTAATCAAACTTGTACCTTTTATCCACTGTGATCCTCTGCAACCCTTGGTTAAGAACTCTTTCTCTATTCACAGTTGTGAAACTACTTTCTTCAAAGTTCCTCCATTTTTAGGTCATGTGTTCCTTTGGAGCTTATTGTGGTCTATTGTATGAAGTGTTGAGCTAAAGCTAAATTCTGTCAAACTGTTGACCAGATTTCCCCAGAAGTTTTGTCAGATAATGAGTCCTTGCTACAGTAATTTAGGGTCTTTGACTTTATTGAACAGTATGTCAAGTCTTCCATTCTTTATGATCTTAAAAAAAAAAAAAAACTGAAGTGCCCACCAGAAATTATACACTAGAGGCCCCTTAAATCTGCTAGAGGGGACCCCTACTGAATTCCTTGGAAACCACCTAATAGGTTCCAATAATAAAGAAATGTTTCACCTGTGTTGCTAAAACATGCCACAGATTCCCATGGATTCAGGTCTGTTTATGTTTGTATCCAAGGCTTTGCTAAGGGACTATGGCTTCGCTTTGTTTCAGTAGAAATAATACGAATGCTTTGGTTCAATAAGAATAATACTGAGAGGGGCGGCTAGGTGTCAAAGTGAGTAGAGTGCCAGCCCTGGAGTCAGGAGGACCTGGGTTCTGATCCAGCCTTAGACACTAAATACAAAAACTAGCCACGTGACCTTGGGCAAGTCACTTAACCCCAATTGCCCTCCAAAAAAAAAGGCAAAAAAAAAAAGAATAATACTTTTTTGCTTGAATAGAAATAATACTGGGAATGCTTTTCCTTAATAAGAATAATACTGAGAATGTTTTGCCTCAATAGACACAATGCTGATACTCTGTTGCTAGCAATCACATTGTCTATAAAATTATGTGTAACAGAAAGCTCGAGGCTGTCTTTCGGTCTGAGAGGCAGTCCTGGCTGGTTAATAAACACTCCTATCAAATTATATATTGGCCTAGCTGTCCTGTTATATCTCCATGTCCATTACACAACAACCCTGACTTAATCATATTTTCAGGTTTATTCAGTATTATAAGATATGGTTCATTAGGGCCTGGTAATGAACTCATTGAGGACAGCAAATTGTTCTCATATGATTGCCTTACTTATTTTTGGTTCCAATGACCTATTAATCAGTTTTATTCTTTTCTTTCTACTCTGTTCCAAAGATGCTCTCCATGGTAGAAAAAAAATATAAGCGAAAAGAGCTCATTAACAAGGCCTTTTCTATATTGTCTATCCCATTTTTGTTCTCCTTCCTTTCTCCTAATGTAGGTAAAAAAATAATTTATTGTTGTTAGCTTTTCTCCCCATCCTGAATTCAATGTGAGTTTTAGCTCTCCTGATACTATTCTTTCAGGACAATGGAACATTTTTGTATTTATCTTCTGTTATCTGACCTTGTTTGTGTCTTCAGTGTTTTTAAAAAAATTATGTTGATTAATTCCTTGTTCTTCTCCATGTTTCCTTGCTTTGGCTCCTGTATTTCCTGATGGGAATGTATCTATCATACAATGCTATTCTGATTCCTTTTTATCTTTATTCCTTCTGAACAAAGTAGTAGAGAGATATGGTTCATCAAGTCTCAGTGATAGAGGTGAGGTCAAATTTGTCCCTTTGGATATGAACAGGCAGTTTTCAGATGAAGAAATTAAAGCTATCTATAGTCATATTAAAAAATGCTCTAAATCACTATTGCTTAGAGAAATATGAGTTAAAACAACTCAGATACCACATGATACCTATCAGATTGGCTCACATGACAAAACAGGAAAATGATAAATGTTGGAGAAGATGTGGGAAAATTGGAATATTAATGCATTGTTTGTGGAGTTGTGAGGTGATCCAACATTCTGGAGAGCAATTTGGAACTATGCCCAAAGGGCTATAAAATTGTGCATACACTTTGACTCAGCAATTCCACTTCTATCTAGGTCTATATCCCAAAAAGATAACAAAAATGGGAAAAGGACCCGCATGTTCAAAAATATTTATAGCAGCTCTTTTTGTGGTGGCCAAGAATTAGAAATTGAAGGGGATGCCTAACAGTTGGAGAATGACTGAACAAGTTGTTATATATGAATGCAATGGAATACTATTGTTCCCAGACACTATAGTAGACATTGGAGAAACAGAGAAAAAAACAAGTCCCAGAAAAATGGACTGAACCAAATGAGACAAAATTTAATTACAATAAATTTAAAGTCTTAGGGGTGGCCAGGTAGCACAATGAGTAGGAACACTGGCTCCAATGTCTGGATGACCTGGAAATCGAATCCTGGGTTCAGACACTTAGCACCCACCCAGAAACACCTGGCTATGTAACCTTGAGCAAGTTACTTAGCCCCAGTTGCTTAAAAAAAAAATTTAAAGTCTTATATTTGGGTTAAAAAATTCAGTTTTACAGTATAGGGTTTTTATTTCATCCCTAGACTCTGCCATCTGAAGGCTGACAGAAATAAAGTTTACTTTCATAGGATCCTGGCAAGTTCATCCTGTCAGTGGATCTTCAAATGCCTGTTAAAAGCTCAGTCAGGACTTCTATTCCACCTCCTCTTCTAGATAAGAGTTCTTAGCTGGCTCCACACACACACAAAAAATGTGGCACCATTGGATCCACAAAAAACAAAAGAGGGATGAAAGCTCCTTAGGGTGTAGCAGACAGTAGTTTCACATGCAATTCATTAAGGACATTCCTAGGTTCTTTTGGTCAAAATAAAAGAATGAATCTGTATCTGTAAGTTGCCTCATTTTATTAATGATCTGAAATATTGGGTACAAGGAATTCATGTGCTCTTTTATTATATTATTTATTTTATTGTTGCCTTTTTATTTCTTTTTACCAAATATTCTTTTATTTTTAAACAAATCTCTTCCTCTTCCACTTTTTGGAGAAATTTGCCATTGTTGACTCAATTTTTCCAATTCTGTTAATTTTATTTTTTTAGTGGAGTGTTCTTGTTTCTGTGTTGAGGGCTCCAATTTCTGACCTAAATTCACTCCTAATTTCTTTTGGATATTTCAAGAACTCAGGTTGGGGGGCAGGAGGTTCCCCAGGATGGGTGTTCAGTCAGAGTCCCTGTTGCCCCTGGGTTGCTGCCCTAGAGATAGGCCCCAATCTTGACAGGGAAGCTTGTTTGGAGTCTCTAGGGTTTCTCCTTCTGCTCTTCTTTCCTTCATATGGTTGAGCAGTCAACACCAACACTTGGGGAGAATCAGAGCATTTGGGAGTCATGGACATTCTACCCTAAGTGAGGGTCAGGACTGTGTCGAAAGCTATGTTGACTCAGCATCCCATTGTTCCCAGCCCTGCTTATCAGTCAGTGTTGGGGGAGGCTGTGGTGGGGAATGGAACAAAGTCTGCAGTATTTTGTGTCACCTCTTTTTGTCCCTACCCCTACTTGCAAATTGTCACATTCTTTTTACCTTGGAGAGGAACTGTGATGCAAGTTGAGGTGGACCTATCTGAATTGTATTAAAGTTACCTATAAAAGCTGTCCCTGATGAGGTTGGGGGGAAGGGCAAAACTATTTGGGGTCAGGGAGTTGTCTGGAATAAATTCTTAGACTCAAACCATCTTTTAGTCAAGTGGTAAAGCTTTATTATGATGCCCTAGGGGTGGGTAGGGGAGGGCCGATAATGCTAATTAGGTAGTCTGGGGAAGGATTAGAGAGTGGTTAGGGAGCTGTCAATTCTTAAAGGAACATGCAGGTTTTTTTTTAATCTGCTGAGCAGGTATTTTATGAAGAATACATTATGAGAAGGGTGGTGGGTGGGCACTAAGGGATGTGATTTTAGGCCTGCAACATCACTAAGTCAACTAGTGTCAGACTTGTTCTGTCTGTTACCAATCAATGTCTTCTTAGGCAAGATGGATAGGGAGTGAATGTATATAAATGTAATTGGTAACTAAGAGGAATTGGTGTGAGCTAATTAATGGGTGGTACCAGATGTCAAAGGACTGTCTGGCATCAGTGCCAGATGGTCCTGTGCATGCAAAGGAAATTGTTACAGAGATCACTGTAACAGGGAGAGATAGTTTGGTTTACTAGGGCATACTCATGAGTTATTGCCAGAGATATGGTCTTTGGGCTGGAGAGAGACATGGTTTTAGGGCTGGGGTCCAAGCACAAGCACCCCATCATCCCCACCTTGAAGTCAGTGCTAGTGCTAACAGGCTAGAGCCTGTTAATGTGTTGGTACCTTGATGTACTTATAATAAAATAATAATAAAATCCTTTTAATTTTCTTCGTCCAGAGCTTTGTATCATCAATCCTCGTGAAAGACCCAAATGGATAATTTACCTTTCAAGGACTGCATAATCTTAAATTTTAACTTGTGTAGGTGGGTGGTGGGCGTGGCACTGAGTAATTTTAATTAATTTAGGAATCAAAATTCCCTAGTGTAAATTCCTAAGCTTTCAACCTTACCCAGAACTTTTCTGTCTTTACCTCTTGAAGATTTAGCTCAATTTGCTCTTAACTTGGAATATAATTCCATTGTTTAGAGATTGAAGAGTTGAAGATACTTGAAGAGGACTAACCCACCATACTGTGATTGATAGAAGCCAGTCCAGTTCAGGTCTAAGGCTCTTGTGCCCTCTAGTGTTCAAAAAGCCAATGAGGTGGGGCCATTAGTACTGTGGTAAAGCAGCATACCTTAGTCATTTTACCCATTCAATGATCTCCCCACTCAACTTTCTTTTTTTTTTTTTCTTCTAAGCTTCTCTCATACTTCTATTCCCTCTTGTTCCCATATAATCCTATACAATCCAGACTCTTCCAATCTTTTTTAATTGACAAAGAACTAATATGAGAAACCCATTTGAAAATGGTAATGGTAGAAGGCCTTAAGAGTTGCCCATTTTCCTTCCTGAAATTTCTGAGCTACAAGTGTATTATAAAAAAGAAGGGTCTTATTTTAAAAAATAATACAATTTATTAAATTAATAGATTACTTTGTAATCTATTAATCTGTATAAGTAACAACAATGCCTCAACTGGGTCAGATGAGATGATGTAAAAAATATTTGACACCAACTGAAAAATTCTATTTCTGTGTGTGTATACCCATACCTATATATGTATATATGTATTCATGAATATATATCTTATAAATATGCTAATGCAGGCTTTCAAAAAGCTATATTCTTAGAATATTCGCTCTTCTCAATCAAATATTTATTAAATGCCTACTATATGCCTAACACTATGCTAAGTACTAGGAATACAAAAAGATGCACAAAAATAGTACCTGTCCTCAAGGAGTTTACAAGCTAATGGAGGAGACACCACCTAAAAAATCCACACAAAGCACGATATATACAGGATAAATGGGAAATAATCAATAGAGGGAGACCCTGTAATTAAGAGGGGTTGGGGAAAGCTTCCTATAGAAGGCAGGATTTTATTTGGGGCTTATAGGAAGGCAGGGAGGTCAGTATCTAGAGAGAGGAGAGAATCAAAGCATGGGGGACAATGGGAGAGAAGGTCTAGAACTGAAAGACAGAATGTCTTCTTTGTGGAACAGCCAGGAGGCCGATGTCACTGGATCAAAGACTATTTGGAGGGGAGAAAGGTGTAAGAAGACTGGAAAGGCAGGAGGGAGCTAGGTTATAAAGGCTTTACATGGCAAGTAGAGCATTTTATATTCACCCTAAAATATTGCTGTAGAGTTAGGAAGAAGCAGTGTTATGCAGTGACTTCCTGCTTTGCTGGTAAGCAGATCCTTTGGGGATGGGCTACAGGCCAATCTAAGCCACCGAATAGAGGGGATAGAGTCTTCATCAGCTTGGGTCTCTGCCCTGAGTGACTTGTTTTCAAGGCCTGTCTTCCATGTCTGAAATTCTGTCCCCCATCTCTTCATCTCTTGGCTTCCCTGGCATTTTTCAAATCCCATAGAGCTAGCCCTTGCTGGGTTTAGACCCCCTCACTTCAGGTCTGATGGAGTAGCCCATGTTGGCACCCACCCTACTTTCTCCCTCTTCTGTTCCCTTTGCCTTCGTGTGGTGGGGGAGAATCAGCTTCTGTAGCTTCTTGTTGGGTAGGAAGAGGGTGGGGAAATTCAGACAACACCACTGCAGCCTGCGGGGTCCTTACCCTGAGACCAGGCCCAGTCATAAGGGGATCCATTTCCAGGCCACCATTGGTTCACTTCCTCTCTTTCAGGTGACAGCAGAATTGGGGACTGCTGCTTCTTGTGGGATGAGAGACTGCTGGAGAAAGAGCAGTGAGGAGCATGTTTCATATCATCCTGTAAGTTTGCTCGTGTTCCTGTTATGGATGCATGGAGACTGGTGGGAGAGGAGTCTTAGAATTTTCTAGAGTTGGTTGATAAAAGATATTATTATAACTGGGATCTTACCTTTATCCATATGTTGAGCCATGGATTATTTAATATCATATGCATAATTCCTTTGGAGAAGAGGGTTGGAAGTTGATGGGGCTTGTGAAGAGTGACATTTCTGTGATCTTTCTGGTCATGTGACCATTCTAATAAACATTCATATTTTGGAGCACTTTTCATTAAGTAAAGTGTTGTACTTGAGCTCCCCAATTATCCAGGTAACTGAGAAGGGCTGTATTAGCTAAGATACAGAGTGGCCTGACAATCCTTTGCGGTGATGGAGAGTAAAACCAGTTGAACATGGAGAAAAATCAGCAACTCTGAAGCCAATTAAACTCGGACTAGCTTTGAAGCAGACTGAGCCATCTGGTGGCTTATGGATCTTCAAGGAAAGACTTTATCTTTGGAGACTCCCCTGACTGTCTCCTCATTGTCAGTTATGGGGCTCTCAGACACATCCTGATTTACATCCCCTTATCTTATTACTTGTGCTCAAGTCTTAAACAGCCATGCCTGCTTATCACCAGGAGTGCCTTCTGATGGGTGTATCAATGGGCCACAGCTCTGACCCCTTCCCCTCCCCTTGGGAATAGGGCTTCCTGACTCATTCCTTTCTAGGAGCCCCACTTTTCTCCCCAAACTCCCTGCCTTCCTTTGTTTGAAAAGTATGTATACTCTCCCCATCCTTTACTTAGTGAGTTGCTCAACATCAGGCTGACAGTTCCCACATGTAAATTTTACTTCCCTGCTTAATAAAAATCTGCTTTAATTTCCCAGGCATAAGTCTTCTTTTGGTTTTCTTCCCTTTTCGGAAAAGGGGGATTTAGTCTTGAGAACTAGCCTTTGGGTTCTCTGGGTATCTTCCCCCTTTGGGAGAAAAGAGAGATCTAAATTTCCTAAAGAGAGTGACTGCCTCTGTTTATAGTTTTCTTTCATTAATCCTTACTCTTTAGAGCTAAATGGTATTAATGTTATTTTGCTGATATTAGACTACTCTTAGTAATATGCGTTTTTTGACTTCTCAAGAGGTTAGGTACCTTATGAAATGACAATGATTCCATAAGCCCTCTACTGAGAGGAGAATGTTACCACCAACAATAAAATATACCCCATAAACTACTCAGTTGATGAATTTATGATACTATAAGGCCAGTATGACCATGTCTCCTTCTTACTGTAGTTTCCTATTACCACCAGTATCAATATAAAATCATCTGTTTGTCTGTCTTCTTCCATGTTCCCCCCTCACTCCCACCTTCTTTATATTCCTCCCACAAAACACTCCTGATTCCAGATTATAAACATCGCCTCTCCTAAATGTCTGGAATGTACTCCCTCATCATCTACATCTCCTGACTTCTCTGGCATTTTTCATGTCCCACTTAGAAGCTCACTTTCTATGAAAAATCTTTCATAATAATAATATTAGCAGCAACAACAGTTAGCATTCATCTAATGTTTTAAAGTTTGCAAAACACTTTACAAATATGATCTCATTTTAACCTCATAACAGCCCTGGAAGGTAAATGCTAAAATCACTCCCATTTTGCAGATGAGGAAACCAAGGCAGGCAGAGGCCAGAGATTTGCTCAGGGTGACAGGACTAGCAATTGTCTGAGGCCAGATTTAAATGCAGGCTCAGTGTGTCACAGTGCTACTTGCATTACACTTACTTTATCCTATATGTAATTGGCTCTGTACATAGTAGTTTGCACACTGTCTCCTTCATTAAACGAAGCCCCCTGAAAGCAGGGGCTGGCTTTTCACTGTGCTTGGTATTCTCTGGGCCTAGCACAGGGCTTGGCCAATATTAAGCACTTCAATGTCTGCTGACTTGGTGAAAAAGTAATTTTTTTCCATGCTTTTGAATTTGGTGTTTTCAAGTATCTCTTTCAGTTTGTAGACTAAGTTTTATCTCCCTCTCCCTTTCTCTCTCTGGATTAATTAGGAGCAACATAAAAAGACCTGGGGAGTTAAGTCTGGAAATCTTTGGTGTATATGTGTGTGTTTGTGGGTGGGGTATTGAAATTTATGTATTGGCCCCTCTAGGTTTTCTGGGTACTTATGAATCAGTGTTGGGGGAGGCATCCCCCAGCCTGCAGCTTCTGTATTACCTGCCATCCAGCTTGTATTAGGTTATCCTCTACCTGCTAACCAGCCCTTTATCCATAATCTTATCTTGCAGAAATTGGGGAGGAGCTGAGATACAATGGCCAATCCTCTCTGGGTGACTTATCCAAACTGTTTTTATTTTGTTATGAAACTTACCAAGAAAATCTGGCTCCATCTTGAATCCCTTGCTGATCTCTAGTGATCAGCCAGTCAAGGTATCTACTGATGATTTTTTTTTAAATTAAATTTTATGATTATTTTTAGTTTACATCATTCATTTCCACAAGATTTTGAGTTACAAATTTTCTCCCTGTATTTCCCCTACCCACCACCCCAAAACATCGATTCCACTGTATACCCCTTCCCCCAATCTGCTCTCTCCTATATCCTCCCCCATCCCCCTTCCGACTTTCCAGTAGGGCAAGATGGATCTCTATACCCCAGTGACTGTATGTCTTATTTCACAGTTGCATATAAAATATATATATATTTTAAACATTTGATTTTAAAACTTAGAATTCCAGATTCTTTCCCTTCCTCTCTCGTTACCCACTCTTACTAGGAAGATAAGAAATTCAATATAGGTTGTACATGTGTAGCTATGCAAAACATTTCCATAGTGGATATATTGTAAAAGACTGACTATATTTCCTATCCCACCCCCCACTTGTTCTTTTCTCTACATTGACCCTGTCCCTTTTCAAAAGTGTGTGCTTCTAACTCCCCCCCCCCCAATCTGCCCTTTCCTCTCCCCTCCATCATCCCCCCTCTCATCCCTTTCCCCCCTACTCTCCTGTAGGGTGAGATACCCTATTTTGTGTGTAAGTCATTCCCTCCCTAAGCCAAATTCAATGAGAATAAGGTTGACCCATTCCCTTTTGCCTTCCTATTCTTCCCCTCCATTGTAACCATTTTCCCTTGCCTCTTCTATATGAGATAGTTTACCCCAATCTGTCTCTCCCTATCTCTTCTCATTATATTCCTCTCACCTCTTAATTTCACCTTTTAAGTATCATCCCTTCCCATTAAACTGTTCCTGTGCCCTCTATCTATGTATACCTGTACACATATATACACACAATCACATATGTATTCATATGCCCATATACCCTCCTCTATAGACATATATATGTATGTGTATAATACATATATATATATATATATATATATACACACACACACATTTCTATTCCCT
This sequence comes from Petaurus breviceps papuanus, assembly GCF_028583685.1. Taxonomy (NCBI): domain Eukaryota; kingdom Metazoa; phylum Chordata; class Mammalia; order Diprotodontia; family Petauridae; genus Petaurus; species Petaurus breviceps. Next base: position 23,167,001 of record NW_027185876.1, read on the forward strand.
TCAATTATTCTCCTACTGAGAAAAGTTTCATCAGTTACAATTATCATTTTTCCATGTAGGAATGTAAATAGTTCAACTTTGATAAGTTCCTTATGATTTCTTTTCCCTGTTTACCTTCTTATGCTTCTCTTGCTTCTTGAATCTGAATGTCAAATCTTCTACTCAATTCTGTTTTTTTCATCAAGAATGCTTGAAAATTCTCTATTCCACTGAATGAGCATATTTTCCCCTGAAACATGATACTCAGTTTTGCTGGGCAGGTGATTCTTGGTTTTCATCCCAGCTCCTTTGCCCTCCAGAATATCATATTCCAATCCCTTCAATCCCTCAGTGTAGAAGTTGCCAGATCCTGTGTTATCCTGATTGTGTTTCCACAATATTAAAATTGTTACTTCCTGGCTGCTTGTAATATTTTCTCCTTGACCTGGGAATTCTGGAACCTGGCTATAATATTCCTAGAAGTTTTCTTTTTGGGATCTTTTTCAAGAGGTGATAGGTAGATTCTTTCAACCTCTATTTTGCCCCCTGGTTCTTAAACATCAGGGCAATTTTCCTTGAGAATTTCTTGAAGGATGATTTCTAGGTTCTTTTTTTGATCATGGCTTTCAGGTAGTCCAATAATTTTAAAATTATTTCTCCTGGACCTATTTTTCCAGGTCAGTGGTTTTCCCAATGAAATATTTCACATTGCCTTCTATTTTTTCATTTGTTTGGATCTGTTTAATAGTATCTTGATTTCTCATAAAGTCACTAGCTTCCATTTGCTCCAATCTAATTCTGAAGGAATGATTCTCTTCAGTGAGCTTTTGAGATTCTTTTTCCATCTGGCAAATTTGGCTTTTTAAGGCATTCTTCTGCTCATTGTCTTTTTGAGCCTCTTTTGCTATTTGAGTTAGTCTATTTTTTAAGGTGTTATTTTCTTCAGTCAGGTTGTTGACTCTCATTTCATAATTTTCTTTCATTGTTCTCATTTCTCTTTCCAATTTTTCCTCTTCTTCTCTTATCTGGTTTTCAAAATCCTTTTTTAAGCTCCTCTATGGCCTGTAACCAGCTCATATTTTTCTTGGAAGCTTTTGGTGAAGGAGTTCTGACTTCACTGTCTTCTTCCTGTTTCATACTTTGATCCTTTTTGTCCCCAAAATAGGAGTCTAATGTTGGATTCCTCTGTTTGCTTTGCTTTTCTTGTTTACTCACATTACCACTCAATTATGTGACTTCTGGGCTTTTTGCCACAGTAAGACTCTGCTACCAGACTGGGGAGCTTTGTCCCAAATGCTGGGGTTTTCTCAGCTGCCAAAGATATTAGTTGGGTGCCCTCTCTTAAGCCTCCGCACGATCTGGCAAGCTGGTCACATACCCCAGGACCTCCACCCTAGACTGCAATCCAGATCCAAGCAGGTTAAAGCAAGAGTGATTACCCCTCAGACTCGTTGCTTGGTCCCCTTGCAGTCTGCAGGCCTGAAACTGAAGCTGCCACGTGGCGGCTACATGGCAGGTGGCTGCTTGTCTCAGTGACTTCTCCCTCCAGGGGATAAAGGCTGACTGCACTCCCAAATTACTGGATCCCAAAGTCCACACTGCACTGACCTCTCACTTTGTCCTTAGCATCTATGGGTTGATAATTCTGGAAACCACCACAGCTGCTAGTGATTTGAAGTCCCTCCAGCAGTTGGCTGTACAGGTCTGACCTGGGGGCTCACGTAGGGCTGGGCTCAGCTCCCAGAGCACTGTGCAGGCCTGCCAGGCTGTCCTCAGGGGGAGGTTAGCTTCTCTGTGTCATTTTGTGGGTTCTGTAGCTCCAAAGTTTCTTCATAGTCATCTTTTACATGAATTGGAAGTGATGGGAGCTGGAGCCCAGTGGAAGTCCTGTTTCTACTCCCTCCTTTTAATTCTTTTATCCCCCCCTGAGTTTTGCCTTATTAATCAGAGGGAAAGGTGAACAAAGGATTTTCATTTTAACAGGGGACTCCAATGGGGAATTGTGGCTGAATTGACAAGTGGGCTTTTGTTTCTCCCTATTTTTAGGGAGTCTAGATTATGGTTACTGGAAGTGTGTTCTCCTTGCTATGTTTTAACTTAGTTTCTTTTATTTCTTTGCCTAAATTAAAGTGACCAAATGTCCTGGTATGAGTGGAAATGTGCTCATCTGCCCTGTTGCCCCTTCCAGAATCCTTTACACTGTGTTCTGGAGTTTGAGTTCCCAGAATTTACCTATTTTGTGTTTGAGTTAAGAAAAGATTACACATCAGTACACACCACTCTGATCCCTGTAACCCCCAAAGGAAGGAAATGTTATCCCCCAAGTTAAGCTCATTTTAATGCTAGATTTAATCTACCCTCTAGACTACTTGTACTTCCAGAGCAGCTGGTTATCTGAAGAGAGCTCAAGCGTCATGAGGTATAGTGAAACTTATTCATACTCATATGCAGCCACCTCTCTGGAATGCATCCCTAATTTGCACTGGTTGGGACTGGGGACCCAGAGGGTGGCTGCTCTTTTGGGTTTTGGAATAATTATAGGCTTCATGCACTGGCAGTTTTTCTCAACAACAGTCATGGCAATAGACACCATTAACTCAAAATAAGAGCATTTACTAAGATGGCATAGTAGAAACATTGTCCCCACCCCCATAAACCTGGGGCACACTCTTCCCCAAATGCACATGGCATCCCTGGACAGAGCAGAGTCAAACTTGGAGAACAGGGGTAGTTAGGCACAGATAGGACATATACAGGCAACTCAACAATTCCTGATGTATATTCCACAGGACTTGGAAGGCTTTTCTTCCCAGAGTCCTCAAGAAACTTCCCTTGGGGGAGCTTCTGTGACAGGCAGTTTGCCCATTCCCTAGGTTCCCAGCCTCTCCTTCTCTTCTGTCTTCTCTATGATCTCGGTCCCATTTCTTGAAGGTGCTTCCTCCTTCAAGTCACTACCTCTCTCAAACGTGTCTGTCTTCTGTCTCTAATCCTTGCAGTGTATCCATTGTTAAAGGGAGGTGGCCATTGCAAGAAAAGGGGAAAGAGAAACTTGCTAGCTATCAAGAACAATTTCCTTTCAGCTGCCTTGGTTCTTTGGGACTCTCCCAAACTTCCTCAGGGTTTAGCTGTTAAAATTCCCAAAGGGAGGGTTAATTGGTTTGCTGATGGAATTCCATTGTTCTGGTTAAAGTCAATCAGAAAAACATGTTCACACCTCATAAAGGGATCAGGGAAGAGATTCATCTTTACAATTAGCTCTAACACCTCATTAACACTTTGGGATTATATTCTAGCCTTTTGAGGCTAGACTGGATCAAAGATAAAGCTACCCTAGCTACACTCAACCTGAATGCTTCTGTACTAGTTACTAACTGGGAAGAAGGGAAGTCCCAGGCCCCCCCAAAAAAACATAACTTTTTTACCTTACTTTCCAAGTCAGTGGACACTAAGCAAGGGCTTGTGAGTGTGACTCCAAAACTATCTGGATTTTTTGCATTTGATCTCTGATAGACTGTATGTGGAGAATGGTTTTGATTTGAAGAATCTTCCTGGTTCCACTGGCTATTCCAAGAAAACAACTCCCCTCCCAGAATAGGGTTAGGAACTTAGCACCCCATTTCTGAAAGACTATCAAACCAGGGACCAAGGTCTGAATGTTACCTGTCTCTTGCAGATATGTAACAATGACAAATGTGTTGGTTTGTACGTTAAGTATTACATAAATACAGGGACAGCCAGGTGGCTCAGCGAATAAGAGCACCCGATCCAGTGTGGGGATGACCTGGGGATCAAATCTGGGCTCAGATACTTAGCACCACACCCAGAAATAACTGGCCCTGTAACCTTGAGCAAGTTACTTAACCCCGATTGCTTAAAAAAAAAAAAGTATTACATAAATATACATTCAAACATTGTGTTTTTAGTATTTCAACCCACTTGATATTAGTGATAGCCCATTCTACTACACATAAGGGTATCAATTAAATAGTCCTTTAACCTTTACCTGAGGCAGACTGGACAACTTTTGTATAGGTCTAGTTTTTACCAAGTTTTTCCAAAATCAAACCTGAAATCTTTCTCTACAAATCTTGCCTATTGCTACCTTTTATTTGCTCTGACAGACCTCTCTATGATTATTTTTTTCTATTATAGTGATTAAGGCTTTTTCTCTCTATTTCCTTATTCGGGGACCTGCCCCTGAAGTCAGTCACTTTCTGAAGGACTTTATAGATAGATGAGATTGTCTAAATCCTCTGGGAACTTGCTTCCCCATCTTGGGCCAGACCCCACCCAACTAGGAGACCTTATTTCTGTTTTAAGTGATCTACAGAATCTAATCTAGGTGAATTCTTGCCCTTAGGAAATAAGCCCATGTCACTGTACCCCTCCATTGGAGGTTAGAGTAATCCTGTTTACGAAGAAGAAAACCAACCAGAATGGTGATAGATTCCTTTGTCTAGATTGTTGGATGCAGCTGAGCTGCAAGATCAAATCCACATTCTCCAGCTGAAGACTTTCAGTCCACTCTTCATTAATATGTCCACTCCCTTATTAATTGTTCACCAATCAATCAGGGTTGATTTTCACCTGGCAGGGACACCCCCTTTTTCAAAGGTATTTCAAAGGTATTCAAAGGAGTCAGTGATCTCCATGGCTTTGTCTTTGGTTATGGGGAGTAACCACTTACCATCAATTTATTATCAGTCTAATTAATAAATTATTAATTACCTAGAAACTGTCTCCCCCCCCCCCCCTTTTTTTTTTAAATATTCATGTAATGGTCAGAAACAGGGATCTTTGGGCCCTGTCCAACTCAGAAAGGATGTTCAGTCATCTTAAATGGGTAACGAACTCCAGGAGTTCCTAGTCTAAACTAATTTAAATCTCAGTATTTTATTTACCCTCAAACTTATAGTTTTAGAAACCTTGAAGGCAGAAGAAATAATAACCCATGATGATGTGCCCACATGCCTCCAGCTATCCTCCAGAACTTTTCCATTCTTGGTGATTAAGATACTGAAAATGTAATTTTTTAGTACAACATATTGGGCAGCTTTCCTTATACATGTCCTGCCACTATGAAACAGTCGTGGCTTCCATGTCAACTCTCATCAAAGGAAGTGACAGATGGGTTCTCTAAATTATAGCTATTCAAATGTCTCCAAGGATTGGGATCTGTTCCTGTTCATCTGTTCTTGTTGGCCTTTTGATTTGCCTCAGCTCTATGGGTCATGCAGATCAAAGAGATGAGGCTCTCCCTGTATTCTCTTCTGTAGGGCAGAATTTCCATTCAGAAGCTCACAGGTCTGGAGCTGGTCAGCTAGCCCCGCCCCCTCATTTTACAGTTGAGGGAGCTGAGATGTTAGGTGACCTGCTCAGCCACATAGCAGTTAGTGATGGTCAGCACTCAGAACTCAAACCTGGCTCCTCTGGCCCCCGACCCTGTCCTTCTGCTGTACCCCACTGCCTCCTTTCCTTCACCTGAAATCCTTCCCAATGTTGACGGTCTTAAAATGGGGTTACCCCGTTACTGGTGTCTGGTGGTTACTTGCTACTATTCATCCATGGCATTCCTCTTCCCAGCTGTACCTTTTCTCAGGTTATTCATTCCCCCCTGAATGGAACATAGCTATCTCCTTACTTGTTGGAGTCCTGAGTGGCTTGAGGGCTTAACTTCACAGAGGAGGTCTCTCTTGATCTCCAGATTTGCTCATTGTGGCCTTCCCTGAAATTACTTTGCACTTAAGACCATATGTTGTGTTTACTTATCTGTGTGCAGACCTCAATAGATCGTAAGGACCTTGAGTGCAAGGTTAGTCCTTTTTTCTTTGTCCTTCCAGAGGCAAATTTAATGCCTGGCATACAGGTATGCATATTTAATAAATATCTGTTGAATGGATGGTGTTGAGAACTGAATTATTTCACTTGAAGGCTTAATGTTGTTTGCCTAGATCAGGGGTGAGGAACTTGCTGCCTCAAAGCTACATGTGGCCTTCTAGGTCCTCAAGTGCAGATTCAGTCAAAGGGCCTCACTTAAGGACCTGACCTAGAGGACCACATGTGGCCTTGAGGCTGAAGGTTCCCCACCCTTGGCCTAGACCTTAGGTTAAAAAGTTCTGTTGTTAAGAAGGTCCCTTATATTAGACTTTATTAAACTTCATCTATCAAGACAGCTGGCTGTAACCAAGGTACAGCACTAGTAGAGTCAGTAAGACCCAAGTTCAAATCCAGCCTCAGATAGGTAATAGTTGTGTGACCCTGGGCAAGTCACTTAACCTGTACTGTATTCGTAAAATGGGGATATTACAGTACCTGCCTCCCAGGGTTGATGTGACAATAAAATGAGATAATATTTCAAAACCCTTTGGAAAACTTTAAACATTTTAAGATATATGTAAATGTTACATAAATGTAAGCTATTCTTCTTCTTAGGAAGCACTGTCAATATTTTCATTTGAAACTTCTATCATGTCTTAAGAACACTGTTAATTGCTCAATCCATTCCACATTCAAGTCATAATCCTTGATATGATTCCTAAACTTTTCATATGAAAAAAAACTTTTGTAAAGTGATATGAAGGGATATAAGTTGAGTTATATCCTTCACAATTTCACATCTTTAAATAAACACCAAATTTGGCTTTATAATGGAGATGGAGAGCTGGTTTCAGAGTCAGAAAGACCAAGTTTAGCTACTGCCTATGACATACGCTGACCATATGAACCTGGGCAAATCACTTAGACTCTTGGTGCCCCAGGAAGCACAATCTACAAATTGCTGAGAAGTTGTCAAGTTCTCCTGAAATCACAAGTCTGATTAAGAAATATTATTAGGTGCAGTTCAGTGTTCAAGTCTGTTGGGAACTTTTTGAACTCTGATTTCATCATATAATATGATTTATTTCTTCTTGCTTTTTGTCATCTCTGTATACAAGCTTGATATTTTTGCCTTGCTACAAGTAACTGATAAAAGTATCAGAAAGCAAAAATCACTAGGGCACTCCACTGGAGACCTCCCTTACATGGTGACAATGAACCACTCCGGGTTCAGGCATTCATCTGTTTTTTAAATCCATCTAACTATGGTATAATCTAGTTCATATCTTACTCAAAAGGACATCAAGGGAGACTTTATCAAACACTTTACTTAAATCTCTGTGGTAAACTCTATTTACAGTATTTCCCTGAGCAAAGAAAGAAAGAAGCTTGGACTGACATGGCCTATTTTTGAAGAAGCTATGGTGATTATTTTGTGAGCACTTCTTTTCCAGCTGTTCATTAATAATGTTCTCTAGAAATTGACCAAACAGGGTTCAAATTCAAGATCACTGGCTTCTAGTTTGCAGACTCCATTCTCTTCTTTTTGTAAGTGAACAGTTTGATCTTCTTCAGGCCTGGGGCACTCTGGTTGTGTGAAAAGTGATTCTCAGAGCTCCCCCAGCCAGCCTCTAAAGCTCTCCCAGAAGATATTACTGCTAATGAGATTGAGCTAGAAGCTGTTTGGGTGGAGACGGCCCAAGGCTGGGAGTGGTCTGCTATGGTAGGGGAGTGATCTGGTATAAACCAGGCACCCATACTCCTTTATCTCCTGACCAGTCACTACTCCATATCCCACCACCTCCCAGTGTGTTGACCAATCAGAGTGGATTGTACCCCTTGGGGACAACTACTCTTCAAAGGGCATATAACTCTGTTCCCCTACATCCCAATTTGAGCCAGTTCTTGACTGGCCCCCTTTAGCAGGGTTGTAATGAGAATGGGAATTTGAAGATCTTCCCTGCTCCTTAATAGACCTGGGGGGAATTTGAAGACCTCCTGTAATGGGAATGTAAAATTTAAAGATCATCCCAGCCCCTAGGCTAAAGTGCACCTGGAGCCTGGGGTGGGAGGCTTGTTTTTCAGTAGATACTTCTTGATTGGCCAGTGAGTCAATAAGGTTGTTACATTCTCTGAGCCAGGAGAAGGCTATATAAGCCCTGATGTGTAGCTTTGTTTTGGGGTTCACTTTGAGAAGTGGTCTGTGATTTGATATGGATTCTGGGAAGCCATTGTCCAGAGTACCCCCACCCCCCCCAGCTTTGAAACCTAGATGTTGTTTGGTATGGATGTAATGGTTGGACAATTGGGAAATCTGTCTACTTGATCTGTTTTTGTCTTGATAATTCTGTCTGTGTATTCTTAAGTTCGGGGTGCTGACCTTTTTCCCCTGAACTAGGTAAACGACACATATTTGACTGATTAAAGTAAGCTTGTTAACCCATTTTGAGTTGCTTTCCTTTATCAAAGCAGATCTAAGAACCTGTGGTGTGAGCAGCCACTGTGGGGACGATTGGGGTGCTTGCTGCTACACCTCCCCTGCTTTGAAAGTAAACTCTGCCCCCTAATAGGCTGAATGTAGTCACATGGAGCACATGGAGCCTGTGATGGGAGGAGTTTGCTAAAGGGGGGGGCAGAACCCACAGGAAGCTTCCCTGCTGTGAAGATAAACTCTAACCCCTGATAGGCTAAATACAGTCACATGGAACCTGTGGTGGGAGGAGTTTGCTGAAGGGAAGAAGAGCCCACAGAAAGCTGGTCAGAGGGTGGGGAAGAGAGATCTATCATTAAGGAGATGGGTTTGTGAGTAAATATTGATCTTGTACTGGTTTGTAGGAAGGCTAAAGGATGCTGTGGCTCTCAGTGTTATTATGGCTTCTGCATATCTTTGGTACTATGATGGAATCAGCTTACTGGTTTGGGATTCATTTTTCTGGTGTTTGAATAAATGCTTCAGTTCTATCCTCTATCTGGAGAGTTTGGTATATTTTGCGATCAAATGTCACGCGATACTTATAGTCACAGTCTTTATCATGATTGTGGGCACTGTAAATATTGCATTGGTGCGACAGGGGCTCAGTCCTGGACTGTAACTCCCATGCAATGCATGTCGAGTCAATTGGAGAGAAATAAAAACATGGACACACGACCTGATAGTTTGGTCTTTCTTAGATCCAACTCTGTTTTGGGGTTGATGTTGCTTTTCAATACCTTCGCATGACCCATGTCTGTGCTTCAGCCCACGTCAGTCTCTGGGATGTAGTGCGCTGGGGCCTGATGGCTCCAACTCCTCAGGGGTGCTGGCTGCTTTCTATCTCTCTACTTATCCCGAGTATCAACTCTGTGATCGCCATTTTGGTTCTTTTCTTTCTAGTTCAAATTTCATTATTCTTGACAAAACAACAGCAAAATATTAGGCAAATGGTTCTGTTTCCTCCATCAGTAATTTCTCATCCTTTCATTCGGCTATAAAAGTGCTTGAAGTATAAAATCTAAATGTTCCCTCTGAATTCTTTCCTAGTATTAATGTGCTCGGTAAGCTTGCTATTTTCCTGCATAGATGAAGAGTGGTAAATGTCGCTCCAGCTCTGAATTCCTGAATCCTGGTTTTGAAGGACTCAGGTAGTTCACTATAATGGTATAATACATACAGGGTACTTGTGAGAAGGCTCTTTGTCAGTGCTAAAGCACCATATCAATGGAAACCATGATCAATAGCAGTAAAAATTCTTAGAAACCTTAGAAAAGGTGCTTTGCATTTATTTCAAAGATAGATTAGATAAAGAGAATAAAAGGAGAAGACAGAAATGGGTGTCTTCCTTTCTGAACATCAGAAAGGAAGAGAATCCAGGCAGAAAAAAGGTGGTGGCAATATCCACAAGGCTTGGAGCTGTTGCCTTCCACTCAGGGTCTCAGCTTAGTCTGCCCTAACATGTGGAAAACTCAAAGCTGTAGAGGGTTTGCTAGGCTTGTATTAATGTCACTGTGTTAAGTGTCATGTCCTAGTGTCACAAATGCCATGCCAGCACAGTTTAAGTGATCAAACATATACATGATAAGCTCCTTTACAGGGGAGATAGATCTTTTGACTCACCCACAGATTTATACAAAGTAGATGATTAATAGATATTTGTTTATTCTACATTTGATCTATTTGAGGCTGGACTTGGAGACAGGGGAGATCTGGGTTCTAATCCTATTGGCTATGGACAAGTCCCGTCTCTGAGCCTCAGTTTCTTCATCTATTAAATGGGGGTAATAACACGGGTAAGGCCTATCTCATAGGGCTGTCGTGAGGCTCAAGTGAGAATGTGTGTGGAAAGCACTGTGCCATCTTTGGGAAAGTGATCTCTGACCATGCATAGTATGAAAGGGTAACGACCTCTTTCTGTGAATCTGAAAGTCATACTCGTGATATGACCAGGAAAGAAAAATCATACATAAATTTCATAAGTGTGAGATGAAAAATGAAATGCATTAAATACAAACACATGACTTTGGCTTGTTTATCAGCACTGTGAGCTTCTTGTTTTTAATAGAAATTAAATTAATTGCTTAATATACATAATGTAGTGTTTACTTTTCAGTCCAGTAGCTTTTTAACATTCACTTTCAAGTCCCATGGCAAATACTGTACAACCTCAAAATGTAGCCTGATGTGTGAACTATATCACCACCAGTAACATTAACACAAGAAGGAAGAACTGGGTTTAACCATCAGCTAACAACATATAAAAGAGGAAACATCACACAGACCTGCGGTGGTATCAACATGCATTACCAGGCCAAGGTCCAAAGTAGCTAAACACACACTTGTTTTCTAGCAAGTTAGGAGGACACATCAAAAAGGAATCAGGGCAGGGATGACTTTTAGCGAGACCCATAGCCGTAGTAGTAAGGTTCGTCAGGGCGGAATCCATAAGCTGTGGCAGGACGTCCAAGAATGCCAACTGGCTGGCCAAAGCCATCTACTCCAAGACTAAAGGGAGAGGAAAAAAAATCACAGCTGTTATGCTTCTCATCACAGAGACATATGGCACAATGCAAAGAAGAGGTCTGGTATTTTAGAATTCCAAGGTTCTATTCCTAATAGTGATATTGATCTTTGAACTCATTAATTAGCCCTTATTTTTTCTTTGCTTAAGTTACTCTGTCCATTAAATGTACATAATAAAGCATAGCTTCAGCAATTTAACAAAAGGTTTTACGTTCCAGAAAGTATCAATAGCTTTATTCTAGTGGACAAAATAGAAGCAAGTGCAGGAAAGGGAGTTTTGCCAAGCTGTACTCGTAATATATTGGCCTACATAAAGCTGGCATTACTAGCCAACTCTAAGTACAGCATGTACAATGTTAAAGGATTGCAGCTCTCAGCCAAGGAGGGCTAAGTCTTACAATAAGACTATAGCAGAATGAGGACTAGAATGAGGAATTCTGACACTTAGACCTCTGAAGTTTGGTGTGTGTAATTTTTAAAGCCTGTGGCTGAATATTTGAAGCATAATATAATGAAATAGTAAATTTCTTCTTGTGACTGATAAAAATACAAACGCTGATTCTGGACAAATTCATTGCATGTTAATAACCAGAAACCAAAAGCTAATCTGCTGTGTGGTAAACATGGAAAACCTAAAGGATAGAGAACTTTATTGTTTTTAAAAGAGATTCTCTGATTATCAACAAATTATTAGGAAATGAATCTGCTCTTCAGATTATCAGAACAATCAAAGAAACTCACTGCAATGGGGCAGAGTATTCACTGTGCCAGGCAAATGGAGTGTTACAACATGCTCATGCAGAGCTCATGCATGCGGTGGGTTCTGGCACAGCCGTTACCCTGCCCACCCCACTTAAAAGAAACCCACTATAGAAAAATCAGACTTATGGAAAAATATGTAAATGAATCATTTCATATAGCTTAACATCCTGATGCTTAGAAAGATACCTTGGCCCTCACCATAAAAAAAAAGCATGTTAGAATACTAACAAAAAACCCCAAACCAACACCCTCTCCCCGTGCCCCAGCCCCAGTCTTAACTAAGAAATCCTCTTGAGAAATGACAATGACAGGGTTAGGGGCTTTAACAGGAAATGTCTATCTTGGGTAGGGACAGTGAGAGACTAAATTTTAAAAACCAAGCATCTCCCTCTCATGTTTTCAGGGCTCAGGGGAATATGGTTTCTGGTGAAAAAAAAAAAATATATATATATACATATATATTGACTTCAATATAGGCTATACTTGCCTCTCAGATCTGGCTTTCAGTATGTTCTGTAATCATTGTTATTTTTCAGCCTACTTTTTCTTTCCTTTCATAGTGATCTTATTTTAGGGGCATGATCATGTTTATTTGTACATTTGCTTATTTGAATAGTCTTCTAGAAAATTAAAAGTTTCTCTTTGAAATATGTAATTTGAAAAAGTTGATTTTTACTATGACTTAGAACCAGTTTTTCCCCTTAAACCCATCCCCTGACTCTGGAGCACATCTCCAATTTTTTTTAAAAGGCTATAGGAAAACAAGATTTCAGAGATTCTACTTTATGGATAGCATTTTAGAAACACATCTATTCCTAAGAGTAAGTCAGACTGCATCTTTTTACTAGTAGAGAAAAGGCTGGTCTATCCACAGTAGATGGGAAACAGCATTGTGGAAGAATGCTAAAATACAACTTTGTTCTAAGGCACTACTATGGATAAGAAAGATGCACATAGTCAAACTTTTTTTTTCTTTTGGAGGGCAATTGGGGTTAAGTGACTTGCCCAAGGTCACATGGCTAGTTTTTGTGTTAAGTGTTTGAGGCCAGATTTGAACTCAGGTCCTCCTGACTCCAGGGCCAGTGCTCTATTCACTGTGCCACCTAGCCACCCCCATAGTCAAACTCTTGGTTATTAAAAGGTTGTTTATATAATTTATAATTTACCCAAGTACTTTATCATACTTGTACTTGCGCTGTCTCTCTCTCCCTCTGTATTTTAGCTACTGACTATATTTTAATATCTTTACTAGAGGCTGTATAGAGTCAGAGATGGGTGAAACAAGATAATTTTGCTACTTATTAGCAACGAATGATTAAAATTTTAATGGAAACAGCAGTTTAAAATTAATTGCCAAAATACATTTTGGGGGATCATCTATTCCTGCTGGGGGATCGTGGCTTGTGAGCTGGCCTTGGGAGTCAAAAGCCTAGCTGTGTGACCCTGGACAAGTAAACCCCTCTGTTGTCTAAGGAATTCTCTACAACTATAAATTTCAGGCAAAGTGTCAACTGTATCACTAGAAGGAATTTCCTCATCTGGGAATTAGTTCCTTTTACTAATGAAATCCCAGGTATAGTCTCTGACTTCTTTTGATTATTTCTAGGATTACTCATTTAAAGATAATTTAATCCTCATTCTCAACATTTGGATCTCAGACTTTGGGTTCCTTATACTTGGAAAATATCATAAACCAATGTACTTCCTTAGAAGTACTGAGAATAATAACTCGAATAACATATTCATTAGAAGAGGTAAAGCCTCAATACTTTTTTTTTCTTGATATTTAAACCTGAGTACAGTGACTGTAAAGGGAGAAAAAGAGGACCTTTTGAAGGCTAAAAAAATGATACTTCAACACCAACTACATTATCTAAAGCCTAATATCACTAAGAATATAAATTCTTATCCCAGTTGGTCTACAATTTCCATTATAAACTAAGCCTTAGAAGGCTAGTTGGCCTTGAGTTAGTGGCAGACCAATGACTTAAAATTTTCTCTAAAATTAAAAAGGCTGAAATATTTACTTAAAAGGGCATTCATTATTATCCTAAATCTATAAATGGTCAACAGAAATAATTTGAAAAAAATATTGCACACATACATATATAATATACATGTATGTATAAGTGTATGTATGCTTGCAAAACAGAAAAAAAAAAATCCAGACATTAAAGAGGCCTTTTTTACACATGCATCACATTGCAAGGGAGGATACCAGCCAGGGATAAGGGCAGGGGAAAGGGGAATGAATCTATGGTATTCTTAGCCTCTTGCCAAGTCTCTTTGCCTCACTTCTGTGAAAGGAGATCACCTACCTCAGCTGTTTGTTAGGCTTATTTAATGCATATTTGTAAAGCATTTCGAAATCCTTGGATGAAAAGTGCTGCATAAGCGAAAAGCATTATCATGTTATTAACATTAGATTACAGTGACTATGAATTTCTTTTCTTCTTTTATAATCCCAAGTCAATGATATAAACACAAACCAAATAAGGAGTATTAGGCATCTTAGTGGATGCTAGGAACAAAACACAGATAATTGACTTCAAGTCAATTCTTGTTGAATTTTAGAACTACAAGAGACCTTTGAGGCTAAGGTCATTATCTAAAGTCTTCTGGAACAATTCCAATGACTGACTGTCCCCTGGAGGAATGCATGCTGGAAAAATCTCAGAAAGCAGTTTTCTCCTATCTCTCCCTTCTTCCTATGTACAGCTGGTAGCAGCCTATGGTGCTTTGAATAATGTCACCTAGTTGCCTTAGACAAAATCTATGGTACAGAAGAGATAATTAGGAAATTTGGTAGCTCTTAAGCAGATTCCCTTCCAACAAGGTGGCAGAGAACAAGACTGGGAGTCATCATATCTGAACCTGAAATTAATCACAGGGACTCTTGCACAGAAAAGAACAATGGGATTCCATTCTATCCATTGGCAAATTTTTGTGAGGCCAGAGGTTTACAGGGATTGGGAAGAGGGATCTAGGCCTCATGAGAAGAGTTCCCTAGTTTGGCCCTCTACAAGTTAAGTTATGATGCAAGGTTTCCTGTCTAGTAAGGCAAACTGTGAAGTTCTTCCTGATTGTGGTGGTGTCTGTATCTTGAAAGTCAGAAATTTTCCCTGGCAGAGAGACCTTATGAGAGAGAATCCTGGTGGATCTATAGGAGTTGACAGGTTCCTAAAGGAGAATCCACCACTAAGGATAACACTTGAAGCTACTTGGAGAAGAGGAAGGATAATCAAGGTTGTTGGTAACTGAGGTGATAAAGAGACTTTGGGGAGAGGGCTGCTCCTCAGTGGGCACCTGTTACTTTCCTTTGCAAGCTTCTAGGTTGGCTTGTGCAACACCAACTTCAATGTGCTGTGTGACCTGGACATTAACCACTGGCCTTGTCTGCTGTTACTTCATTGAATTGCTGCCTAAATTAGGATTCTTGATGTCCTAGACGTCCTAGACACAGAGTGGTGAAAAAAGTGCTTTATTTCTTGTGCACAGTTATTACTTTGGAGGGGTCTAAGAGTTGAGGATCAGAGAAAGTGTCTAGCCTGTCCTCTTGTTGATCACAGGACCCAATATTGTGATGTAATGCTTTTTTGTTTCCTTCTCCCTCTTGATACAATTTTTCTTTAATTTTGTGACTATCTACTTATAAACAGGGAGTGGCAGTATCACTGGAAAGGGGAACTTTGCAGAGATTTCTTCCACTTAAAAGCTCACTGGTTAGGATGATTTGAATTGAGGTCAGCAGTTACTAGCCCTAGTGTGGAGGGAAGCTGGAGAGGGGTCAGGTGGTCAGCTATTCTCTCTTCCAGGTTTCTAGCACATGCTTCCTCCCCTCACCCCACAAAGGAGCCTGCTTCCTTGTACACAGTCACTTGACTAATATCTCATTTGTTTGTCTTTCTCCAGCAGTTATGTCACATTGTTTGGTTCGTGTTAAACTTGTTTGTAACCAACCAATATTGCTACATCTTTTTCATTATTTCCGGAGCTTTCCCACCTTGTACTGATATAATTATCTTTAGCCTAATGCAGGAATATATATTTATGCTCATTCAGGTTCACCTTGTTTAGCTCTGACCCACTGATCTGGCCTGTCAGCATCCTTTTGATTCCCTTCTCCTTGAGACAAAAACCTATACCCATCATTCCATATGTAAATGGGGAACAGTGAAACTTTTAAACTTCATTTGAATAATGTAAGAAAATAGCATAGTGCTACAGTACTTGAGATCTTCAGAAAAAAGAATATAAACACACAGTGATCCTTCACCTGAGTTAACTTATAGGAAGTGATTTGTCTAGAGCAGAAGTGTAAAAACAGGCTGCCCTCAGGAGGAATGGGGCCCCTTCAATACTCCTGGGTTTGGCCTAAGTGATATTAAAATGTAATTGTGAAATATTTAATAAAATAAATAAAAATACTATAAAACATACGTAACATTACACTTTAAAACTAAGTCGATATGTAGCAGGTAGGGATCCTTATGTACCACTTAGTGGTATCTCATCCCTACCCTCCCATCCCCATTTGGGTTGGAGACCATTTTTCTAGAAACTTTTCCCATTCCTGACCACTTCAGCACTTCTTAATCTATGAATCATGACCCCATATGGAGTCTAGATTAGAGAATTATGGTGCCTCTAGGCCGAGGTGCCTGGAGCCAGGTACGTAGTATTGTGGACAGAGAAGCTTAGAGTCAGGGACTTGAGTTCAAATCCAACCTCAAATACTTCTTTTTCATCTGTAAAATGAAGATGATAAAAGCACTGACCTCTTTAGGGCTGTTTGTGAGGATCAAATGAGGTAACACTTGTAAAGGGCTTACTATACACAGTTCATGGCACACAGTGGGTACTTAGTAAAGGCTTGTTTCCTTCTTTCCTTCCATTAGAAACCATATGCCAGTAGTGTGCTGAGATATTTCATTCACTTCTACTGTTTATTTGCCACAGGACCAAAACTAAAGCCTTTTAGAGTCAGGGACCTCAGGTATCATAATACCTGAAGAGGAATCCCCACTACAACTCATGTGATCATGGGTTACATCAGCCTCTATCTGAAGACTCCCAGTGCAGGGGAGTCCACTGCCCCCTGGGATGGCCCATGTTCCTTAGAGATCCCCTGCAAGAGGAGGCGATTCTTCCCTCACATTAGGCCTAGTTTGTCTCTGCAACCTCTATGATCACTCCTCACTGGGTACTTGGAGGTCAAACAGATCTGACCCACCGGTTATCCTGGCTTCCCTACTTAAGGTCTTTCACCATCCTGGTCATACTCCTCTGGACACCTTTCAGCTGATAAATGTCCTCTCTGAACTGTAGCAGCAGAGCCGAATACAGTGCTCCAGTTTACTCTGGACAGTCTATGTAAAGCAGGACCATCTTCATTCTAGTCATGGACACTAGGACTCTTTTAAGGCAAACCAAGATGATATCTGCCTTTTTGTCTGATGCATCACGCGGCTGACCCTCACGGAGTTTGCGGGTCACTAAAACCACAAGTCGTTGTTGTTTTCCCCAAACAAACTGCTATCTAATCACACCTTCCCTATCTGGAACATACAGAGTTGATTTTATGAATCCAAGTGCCAGACTTTATTTCTATTGGTTATATTCTACAAGCATTCATCAGACATAATATTAGTCTAGATCTAATGATGAAACCTTTGTGGATTATGACTCTATAATCCAAAGTGTTAGCTATCCTTCCTAGCCATCTGCAAATCTGATATGCAGATTTTAGGGAGATCAAATAAAGAATAGAATAAAATAAAGCTTAAATCTTACTGATTAGGAAGTTTAGTTTTTTTTCAGAGTTAAACGTCTATTTTAGGGTTGATATTTTTGTTTTGCCCTAATCAAAGACATAAATATGTTTAAGAATCTACAATCATATCATTGTGGACATTCTACCTCAACAAATCACAATCCCACTAAACCATAGTAATTTGATTTATTATGTTGAAGGTGAGAAAATTTAGCAGCTGGAAGAGAATAGGTAGGTTCTTTCATAACAGTCTGTTAGTGAGTGCTTACTTAAAGTCTTTCCAGCTTGGTAGAACTTTTGAAGATTATATTCTGCACTCATGGCCTCGAAGAACCCAGGGTCATCTATAGGCCATGATTAAGTATTATAGAAGTACTTTAATAGAAGCAAATACATGAAACCCCTGAAAAATGAAAGATATTTTTTTTCCTTCTTTGAGGGAAACATAGGGAATATGAGCAATTTCATTGAAGACAAATTCTTACAAGTCTTGAATTTATACTTTACTAATACTGAAACCCTAGAATCTTTCTGAGTCTTCCAAATGAGGTCTATGCTCAAAAGAGGCTGGCCTAACCAGACATACAAGAAAAAATGAAGTAGATAAAGAATGCCTATTGTTCAGACTATGAAATACATTTGGGTAGACAATATATGGAGCTCATTCGTCAGTACATAGATTTATGACTGACACTACAAATGGACAATAACCTGGATCCAGACTTAAAATGAAGCAAAGTAGACTGGATAACTTTTGGGCAACTGAATAATTAAAAAAAAAATTAAGCTAAGCATCTTTCTGATAAAGGTCCGGCTTTTAATCACAGTCATTCTGGTAACATTACACAGCTGTAAGTCATGAAATACATGTATTTAAAAAACTTCAGCTGAGGATCACCCAGAGAGTAATGGAAAAGCCGCTCATGGTGGGCATCAGCTGGCTGTAACAAATTATAAATGGGAAATTATGAGGGAAAAGTAATATTAAAGATGCCATCAGAGAAATGTATAACTGGAAAAAAAACCCAATGAACTGGTCGTGTGACAAGAATACAGGGAACCTGATGATAGCCTGCATGCTTCACTGGCATCTACACAATGCAACCAGGATGGGAGCTAGGGCTTGTGGCATGTTAGGTACACTCTGGTGCTGAGTTTATAGGAAAAGATGGACCAGACAGGTATGGGCAGCTTCCCAGAGTCTTATCAATTGTACTTCCAAAACATGTGTTTATGCAGTCACTGATCTAGTCAGGCTTCAGCACTTCTCAGGTGGACGAGTGCCTCCTACCCAGCCCTGCTAACCAGTCATCCAGCCCACCTTCTACACAGGGGCCAAAATGACATTCCTTGAGCTTAGGTGTCTCCACATCAACACCAATGCAAACCTTTCTGCACAGCACTTGAGAGCCCATCACCATCTGGCGTCGCTCATCTCTTGCCAGGCTCATCTCCACTTCTAGTTTCTTGCCTGATGCTCCAGATAAGATAGCTGTCTGGATCTTCTTCACACACGACACTCCACTTCCCATCTCTGTGCTTTCACATGGGCTGTTTCATATGCACAGAATACACCTGCTCATTTCCACCTCTCAGAAAGAGTAGCTTCTTCAAACTTGATCTCTAACCCCCTTTTCTCCCTCAAGGTTCTAGGGGGATCCCTGAAGAGGCAAAGGTGATTCTCTATGAGCTGAGAATCATTTATTCAGCAAGCTGGAAGCAACTTTCAGAAAAGGAGCATTTATTTACTACAGCTACAGAAGTAAGACCCACTGGACACTGGAGTGCAGGTTGGGAAAAAAGGGATAGATGAAAACAGTCTCTAAGTCTGACACATGCTTTGGACATTTAAAAACCCTCTATAAGTGCTAGTTATCAGATGTACCTAATTAGCAGGGGATAGGAAAGACTTCCTACCTGCCCTGTGTGACTTTGCAAATCCCTTAAGCCTTTCTGGGATTCTATTCCTTTATCTATAAAATGAAGATGTTGGACTCAATTTTCTAAGTTTTAGCTGTAAATCTACGATCCTATCACTTCACAGAAACAGTGTGGCATCTTATTCATATAAAAACAAACAATCACTGGATATAACAATGTTCCCCTAGGGCAGGGGTGGGGAACCTGTGGCCTCAAGGCTACATGTGGCCCTCAAGGTCCTCAAGTGCAGCCCTTTGACTGAATCCAAACTTCACAGAACGAATCCCCTTCATAAAAGGATTTGTTCTGTAAAACTTGGCCTCAGAAGGCTGCACCTAGGACCTGGAAGGCCACATGTGGCATTGTGGCCACAGGTTCCCCACTTCTGCCCTAGACGAAATCTTTATTTTCAATGAGAACGTCTGGGGATGCCATTGGGCGAGTAGAAGAAATCTGACCAAAAAACTCCCCCAATCTAAATGAGTATAATTTATAATCTAACCACTAGATGGAGTAGTCACTCCATCTTTACCACCATGTGTTTTAAAAAAGTTTCCAAGGCAGGATTCTCAAACCCAAACAATTCCTCACCATACATAAATTGATAAAGAGAACAAGCCGTGTTTTCCATTACTTTTTCAGCAAATCAATGTCTTTTTTATACAAATGTGAAAGTCATTTGGGTACAGATCTCTGGAATATCAATCTATCAGTCATTTCAAAAAAGGTTTTTGTCTCTGGGGTTCTAGAAAATGTTGAGTGGAAGATCAGTGGCTGATTGTTTTGGACACTTAAAAAAATTACACTGATGCATGATAAAATACTATTGCAAAACAGTATCTAAAATTTCCATTTAACATCTGTTAAAGAGAATCTATCTGGCATATGCATGCCATAAGTAGAGTATCTAGTTATCATACATATTTGTGCATATACATATACAAGGTATTTCCTTAATCCTATGCAAAGGTAACCTATCTACAAGTCTAGACTTCAAATTCTGCACTTTGGGGAGAACAGCAACCTAGACAGCAATTATACAGTTTTCTCCCAAACATTTTCACAAGCCTGACTTCCAAGATCTTTATAAGAAGCAAAGCTGAAATTTACCTTTAGGTGGCTGTCTCCACATTTAGCTGAAGTTCTGCTGAAATACTAATTTGTACTAGTGATGGTGGTAATCATTTATCCTTTTAGAATTTCAGTTTAGATTCTGTATCATGCTTATTTATTTTTTCAGGGATAGAATTTACTAACTTTATAGCTCTAGCAATAAAAAAATTTTCACATTGGACTTGGAGGAAATAGTGACACGACAGAGTAACTGTAGATATTAAAAGTTTTCTTTTCCCCCTTGCCAGCTACTTTTAAAGAAAATTATAGATCTGGAGTTGGAAAATATCTTGGAGATGATCTAGCCCAACTCTCATTTCACGGATGAGAAAAACCGAGGTCCAAACAAATCAAGTGACTTGTCCAAGGTTACACTAAGGTGTAGGCACTGAACTGGATTCCACCTCAAGTCCTAAGGTTCCAAATTCACTCTCATTACAATAGGTGTTCAGTGCATGTCAGGTGATCAAATTCAAACCAGTCAATTACTCAAAACCATGATGGGTCCAAGTTTCCTCACAACAGTTTATTATTTTTTGTAAAGAAAGTCTGCGTCAATTTGAGTTTATCCTTCTTGAGCTAACTGTGAGAACTTCTTGACTCTGGCCATCTTATCCTGTCCGGTAATGTCTCATTTTATATCAGTAAGGTACAAAGGTCAGGATAACACTTAAGACAGCTTAAGTAACCCCTGAGCTGGATGAATCATTAACAAGCCATCTGGATAATGGCTTGCTTGTCTGTTACTAGTTCCATATTTACATAATTTGTCAGAGTATCTTTCTTTTAAAATACTGAAATTACTGGAATAAAATGGTACTCTCGGCTTAAAGAAGAGGCAAAAGGAAAAGTGGCATTTTTTTCCTTCCTGATTGTTTAACCATACAATCTGGAAATGAGTGGGTTAAACACTGAACACTACAACTAATTACTATGTAATGCTAACCTCAGTTGCTGGTTCATTTTGAGACCCTTTAAAATATGAACTGTGTATTTTACCCCTATGCACTCTCTTAATGATTTGTTTTTTTAGACTGAAATCACTTCCAGCCATCAGTTATACTCGCGGTCTCTACAGATGCACTTTTCCAAGCACAAATATTTCTTTTTCCTATTGGTCTGCCAGCCCTGTCAGAGCAAATTTCACTTTAAACTAAATGCTATGATACTTAAAACCTCTTGGATTACTCAGGCTGCTAGTGTGATCTATGACCTTCCAAGAATGACAGCTGAACTTTCCAATTTGCTTATATTGCTGGGGAAGTAGAAAGCACATGCCAAAGAGGAAAATGTTCCTAATACTGAAGGTTCTTGGCCAGGGAGGGGGGAGGAGAGAGAGAACTATTAAGTACTAAAAATATTAATAAGAAATGCCCCAAAGTGCATGACCTCACACATAATTCAAAAGTTAAGAGAGTACTAAAAATCCTTTAGTTCAATTAAAACATGTTTAATGATCCTGCCAGTGAGTGAAACTCAAGCACCTCCCCCAGAGTTGTATCTCCATGTGATAATACAATGTCAAAGTGAACAAGCTCAAGTATTTATAGAACCTCAAAGCATCTTGACAACTAATAAGTCCGGGGCTATGTCAACTCCCCAACTTCCCTCAAAAAACAGACAGAAGTCCTCCACGTGCACAGAATCAAAGCAGGGACATGGTGCAGGTCTCTGGAAGGTTATCCTTTTTGACACACTACACGTCTCTCTTAAATGAAAGATTTCTGAAGTCCCACAGTGGAAAACTCATGCCACTGAAAGCCTAAAAAACAGACATGTTCATATTCCTTGGGCATATTTACTAAGTAATTCATTTTCCTTCACTGATTTAGAAAAACACTCTAGTAATTATCTTAAGTAAAATGTTTAATGTAAAGTTTTCATTTCTCAAAATTTATGCCATTTTCTATTTATTCTTCTCACCTTTTTTATTCTATAGTCCTCAAAATATATTTCTGCTATGATAAAAAAATATCAGCTGGCCGAAAATTATTGAAGAGTTTGTTTTCTCAGAGAAATCAAAATTATACTTTCTAGAACTATAAGTAAGCCACATGTTTTAAACACATAGCTAGAGTTTGGATAAAACAATTAAGATTACTACCCCACCTCCACCAAAGCACCTGTTTTTAAACAGCTAAGCAAGTGTAACTCAAATATTTGAAACCTTAATCCAAACCAAATCTGCAATCCCAAACCTATAAACAAGTCATTTCCTTATATTTCTAGTTTTTCAGGTTATTTAAAAGATTTCTGGTGGGCAGTTTGGGTCAGAAATCTTTGATACTTTCAGTCATATTCTGGTATGAAAGTTACATAGACCAAATGATATTTCATATTTGCTGTGTGCCTTTTACCCCTTAATATTATAAAATAGTGAACAACTTATCTACCATTGGTCTCTGACCCTGGAACTTAAGCTCTAAACTATCAATAAAAATAGTATTAAATAAACAGCAGAAAGTGAAATGCATTTCTAGTCTTCAAAGAATATGTAATCTCAACTATACCAAGGGACAAATAAACTTTCTGTTGAACTGTAAGCCCTACAGAAAGGTAGTTCAATAAGTGGAACTCAATTCTTTTCCCACTTGAACCTATAGTGGTAAGACCCAATTTGATGATTAAAGTAAATACATATATTTATATTATGGTCCCTAATAGACTAAGTTTCTTGAGGGCTGAAACCATATCATTTCTCAATTAAGTAACATCTTCCCATAATACCAAAACACTGCTAGAAACTCAATGAGCACTTGGCAAATATTAACTAAATTCAATATGGGCTGATATATGGCAGAAATTGTCAAACTTGTAGTATGCTGGCCAAGCACTGGACAAAAATACTGAGTGCTCCCAAGCAAATTAAAACCTAATTGGGAAAATTTTTTTTTTGGAGGGGGGAAGGCAGGGCAATTGGGGTTAAGTGACTTGCCCAAGGTCATGTGGCTAGTAAGTGTTAAGCGTCTGAGGCCGAATTTGAACTCAGGTCCTCCTGACTCCAGGGCTGGTGCTCTATTCACCGCGCCACCCAGCTACCCCTGGAAAATGTTTAAGCAAAATAAATAAAAATACAACACAATATAGATAACATCAATTTGTTTTTCAAGTCCCTCAGGGTTCTGTTTCTATTTGAATTTGATATTACTGATGGATACAATTCTTACCTTCTTTTTTGACCAGAAAACTTATTACTACATTTAAAATAGAACTTAAATATGTTTGCAAACCAGTTTGATGGGTAAAGAAATGCTATGCTAATTTACCTGGTCCCTCTATCAGTCACCCTAATCTTTTGGCTGAAGAGGTATCTTACTGTTTCAAAATTTAATTTTAGATGCTCATGTTTCTCAACTCCTTCACCTCCAGAAATGGTTGTAATACTTTATGAAATCAACCTAAGGACCTATACAGTACCTGTACTAGTACCTAAGTACCTACAAATATACTAGTTTTCTAATCTTCAGTAATTTAATGCAACTTAGTGGCTTGAGTTAAAAAAAAGAGACTTGGACGTTACTTCCAGTTCCATTGCCGGTGTTGGGTAGATGACTTTCTTTGTCAATGTTTTTATTTCCTCATTTGCAAAAATGAAAGTCTGCCCTCTCTTCAATTCTTCCTTACTATGAGAACATTATTATGTTTGCAAAGCCCCTTGAACAAAAGGTAAAACGCTACAGTACACATTTAGTATTCTTAACAACATATGAAAATCATTATGGGTTCTTTCCTAACAATACCTAGGAGGAGAAGCTGGCTCCTTGTATAGAATCTAGACAGTTAGGAGAGACTCCATAATGCCTGGCATGCTTCTTACACATGCTTTCTGTTTATCTGCCTTCACAGAGCCCCTACATAATTCACAGAGATCTACGGGCACAAAAGTATACACACAGTTGTTGCACTAAAAGGATGCCACTGCCAATAATAGCCTCCATTTTATCAAAGTGGCAATGAACTGCTTGTTCAGTTGAATGAATTCTGTAGCAATCTTTTGAGTTTCCAGCTTATGTTTGAGTCAGATGTCATATTCCCTTTAAGAAAAAAAGACACTTGAACAGAAACTCTTTGGACATAGGAACCTTGGCATATTTCCTATTCATTTAGTACCTGAAAGTTATTAAAAAAGAAAGTATAGGCTCAGCACAAGGTCTTTGCTGCTCTATGTAAAATAGACATCTCCCTTATCTCTGTACCCAATACTGGTTTTTCAACTTCTGCCTTATCTAGTAGGGGCAGAAGAGAACTTGAGGGCAGAGGACTTGCCCCTGTGCTGCCCTTTTCCTTGTGCTACCAATTCTGTCTTAGAGAGTGTGTCACACTGATGATCTGGTATTTGAGATATGAGATCAGAGCTGGGAAGATCTTGTAAGGGAGGAACTTTGATGGAAGTATTACAAATGAAAAGAGAAGGATTTTAGAGGGAGGTTGGGATAACATCATAGATTACTGAAGTTATCCTATAACACAGGACTATGGGCATCACCCTAACAATAGGCAAAATGGAGATGTATCTGTCCTTCTTTCAAATTTGAGAACTAAAGAGTGCTTAGTGGTAAGAAAACAATTGTGGGGGATACTTATACATGGCCTGCGATGATTTTTACTTGATAGAAAAGGCAAGTTGAATCTGCAAGACAATGTGGTTTGTAAGTTACTAAGTTTTTGTCTATTCCATTGCAATGGAGTTGAAATCATATTTAAAGAAAAAGCCATCAACTAGCTACAAAATCCAAATGAGATAATTATTTCACTTCTAAAGCTTTAAGTAATATCTTAAGAATTTTTTTTCTGTATTGACCTTTTTAAAGTTTCTGTTTTATTTTTCCCCTCAAAAGAGTATTATTATGAATATAGCACTCTAAAGCTTGCAAAGAGCTTTCTACATGTTATTTCATTAGATCCTCACAACAATTTTGTGAGGGAGATATTACTATCATTCCCATTTTATAGCTGAGGCTGAGAAGGGTTATGTGACTTGCCCAGGGTCATAAAGCTAAGGAAGTATCAGAGGCCAAATCTGAACTCAGGACTGCTGATTCCAGGTGCAATATTCTACCTAGTGCCCCAGTGAGTCAACAAGTATTTATTAAGCATTTATTATGTGTCAGGCACTATTCTAAGTGTTGGGAATACACATACAAACAAGAAGAAAGATAACCTCCTGGATGTCTAATAACATAAATGTTGATTATATAAAATCATATTAAAATATTGAGATAAACACATGCAGCTTAATGAGTATCCTTTATAAGAGCAAAAAGATTCAGTTTAAGTTAAAGGTTATAAAGGAAAATTACCATTAGAAGAATTATTTGCCCCATTGTGTTGATGACATTTCCTCCCAACTTCTCCTATCTTGGAGATTTAAAATTGGCCACTTAGACTAGCTATATCAATTTGGATTCCTTTTATATGGTTGCTTTGCCATTTAATTTTGGACAGGGCAGTCTGAAAGTGTTTTAAAATTTGCTAGGAAAACCTATAGCCTGATTATGCAAATGAAAATAATGTGTGTGTGTGGGGGAGGACGGCACACAAGCAACAAATAGGAACATTTGACTTTAAAATATAATTTCTCTTATTACTAGAAAATAAACTATTATTCTAATTCATGTAATTATATATATGCATGTGTATGTGTCACCATTTAAGATGAAATAAATACTGGCTAAGATCCATGTTATATATCAATTAGAAAATTTGTTAACTGCACTTTCATTCATTCAATAGGTATTAATTTTGTTTATACTTCTATTCAGGGATACTTTCTTTAAGGTCTTTTACCTAGAGAGTATTTGCTGAACCTGGCTTCTGGGTGTGAAATATAAGACTCCTTAGCTAAAAACTTAGAACTCTATCTTAAAAAAAAAAGATTAATTAGAAATTTACATTTCAATAAGCAAGGTTTAGGATAAGTGTATACAAGTAAAGATTAAGAATTTTCTGTGTTCTTCCCTATATACAAGCTAGCTAAAAGCTACCAGGTAGCTAGCACTTATTATCTAAATCAGAAGAATGACCACCAAATTGCTATTATAGTGACTAATTATTCTCCCTGGATAAGATTAAATCACATTCAATTCAATGAAGGTTTTGTGAAGCTCTGAGATTACTAAGGATTACTAAGTGATTTGGTGAATGAATAAATGAAATGCATTTATTAATCATCTGCTATGTTCCAAGAAAAGCTGGGAGTATGAATTTAAGGGAAGACAAAGCTCTGCCCTCAAAGAACTTTCATTACAATAAGCAAAGACAACACATATGAGATTGGTGTTTGTAAAGTTATAGGGACAGGTAGTAGAACAGATTGACACATGCTTTCGAGGGATAATGACAGAATTGATTTGATTATGGTTCTAGAACTAGACAAGGGCGAGGGAGGAGGTAAATGCAGTCACTGTGCATGTGGTGGCTGGTTGGGAGTGTCAGGGAAGGAAGTCAAGTGGCTTCAAGTAGTTTGAGATAAGACCACTGACGGAGGCAACTGTAATAACCACCAATCAAGACAACAGAGACTTCATAGCAGAACAGTTCAGGGCATAAGAAAATCAAGATTTCCAAGGCCTGGTTTCTGTATCTATGGCTGGTGAGGAAAAATACAGGGAGTGATGTGAGTCGCTATCATATTGCCACATGCTGGACCATTTCCAGTTGAAAGGCTCTGCAACTAAGGTTTTTAACCCATAACCCATTTCCCCCCTTTTCAAATAAAAAGCAATGGACTTTTGTTTCTGCTTTTTAAAAATGTGAAAACCTGATGAATATGAAAAGACCCTTTGATACTACTCTATGAAGTATCCAAATCTCTTCCAATTAAGAGTTTTTGTTTATATGTGAACTAATTATTGGCTTTACTGTTACTTTAGAAAAAAGTTCAAAGATCTGTCATCTGAAATCCTACAACACTTATTACCATGGTAATATATTTTTACAATCATTATTTACCCAAGTGAATTTGGGTTTTCTTCCAAGAATCCAGTTTCTAAAAGCATATGCTATACCAGAGGCCAACATTTCTACCCAGCAGTCCTTCAGCCTTGAGAAATTATCATTTATATCAAAGCTCTTAGTGCACTCAATAGTTTATTGAGAAACTCACTATTATTCATGCAGAATATGAATGTGTTTTAGTACAAAAATCCCCACTGTAAATCCACAATCCCATTTTACAATCCACTGTAAAGCCACAATAAACTGCTACTGGGACCAAATCTTCCAAACTCTTTATCATATCTAACAGAGAGACTAAGATGTAGTGAATTATCAGACTATCACAATGCAATATTTTATGAAGATATCTTTAATTCTGGAAATTTATACTTAAACCACAATGTGATTCTTAGTTATGTAACCATTGGTTAAATTAAAATATCACAAAATTTGAAGAAGTAAATCTTGCCTTGCCCACCAAAGCCCCCATTCCTAGATAAATTATCACAAGTTGTATTTTTTCTGTCAGGAAAATGTAGCAAGGGCCTGTGGTGTTTTGTAATTATAGTAATCTAAGGAAGACTACACTGCACTAAACAGAAGTTTTAGGTACTGAGTCAAAGTAACGCAGAACCATTTTTGAGCAAGAATGAGATTCCTGCCATAAATTCACTTAAGGAAGAAGACACAAGGAGCATCAAACAATTCAATGTGAATAACTTTTATAAAAACACTACTAAGTACAACTTAGAAAAGCCAATCTCTGTTGCAATATTGTTGGGTTATGCTTTCCTGTGCTGATGCAATTCTTTACTTTCTCAGCAAGGGGCAGGGTAGAGTCCAAATGCTCAAAAGGTGGTAGTCAGGACAAGTGGAAAAACAGGGATGCTAAAAATATAGCATTTGGCAGCAGTATGTAACATTTGGTAGTAGAACATAAGAATAAAACTGAAGCTTCAACTTACATCTTAACAAGCAATGTTTTTTACATTGTGTGTTGATTCAAAAGGACACCAGATTTAAAAAAATATATACTCCCCACTTGTTGTCACTTTTATAAGTTTATGATTTTATTTTGGAAGTAAATCAAAATTTAAAAAATGTACAATATATTTATTGCTTGGTAAGAGACCAATGATGGATAGTGTGAAAAATAGGGAGCAATAAAAAAGGAAACTCTTGTCCTCATTTTAACAAAGGTCAGAATTTTAATTATGGAGGCATCTTCCTTCTAAACTAAACCTTATGAGATTATAATACAATGAAAAAATATTCCCCCACATCCCCCAAAACATGTAATGACAATGTATTATATAGAAGAATTCTTTCAATAAGTTCAAAGTTCTATATAATACAGCTTCACAAAATGTAATAAATTCTCCCTATAGGGGAAGTAGAGACCAAGTATAATATGTAAATATCTATTTCAGTGACAAGGAAATGGAAATTAAATTGCTTTTATATAGCTTCATATCAAGTTAGAGAGAGAAGTCATAATTACAGCTCATGCTACTACCATATTTCTAACCTTATTATAAAAATAATGATAACAAATTTACATAGTACTTTAAGGTTTGCAAAAGCACTTTATGTATGTTAACTCATTTAATATTCTCTCTCCTTTGGAAAAATATGAACTCCTGGTGAACATAGAGAATCGAAAAGTAAACCTAATGACACTTCTACTAACACTTCTACTATCAGACCTCACAGCTAGATTTCAGTTATGATTGGAATATTTCCATAGACTCCAAGCAGTTTTATTTTAAACATGATTATTTTACCTTCATCACTACATAACCAGGATATTCTTTAAATCAGATTGTCCATACGTATCACTTTATACACTTAACTGGCCTTCAATAACTGGCACATTCACCAGAATGGCTCATTTAATTTTTGAACATCATAGACTTAAAGCTGGAAAGAACCATTGAGGTCATCTGATCCAACCCCATCACTTTTGTAGATGAGGAAACTGAGGCCCAGAGAGGCTAACTTGCCTAAGGAAACATATGCAAGTAGCAGAGCCAGGTTCAAACCAAAGTCTATTGACTCCAAAGCCAGCACACTTTTCCACTATTAAAAAACAAAACAAAACAAAACCAAAAATACAAAACAACAAAACTAGTGCCAATATCTGCAAGTACTGAGTGTACAAAAATTAAAAACAATACAAAACAAAAACAACACAGTCCCTATCTCTGAGAAGCTTACATTCTGCAAAATTCTACTTTGGAATAGATTCAAATATTCAGTATGGAAAAGTAATTCTCAATTTGGATAAGTAGATATTTCAGGAGCAAATAACTACACAAAGAGCTGAGCACAAAAGAGAGTAATGGATTTGAAGTCAGAAGGATGTAAAGAAATCTGTTTTTTTAAAAATGTCATTCTAAGTGTTTGTCAATAGCTTATTCTCTTCAGAAGAGAACAGGGAGGTATTCCATATCAAATCTTCCTTATGCTTTTCTTCTTGCAGTTTCCCCTTACTCCCTCAGTTCCACAGAATTAAAAACAGAAGTAACTGTATTTAGTGTCTAACATTTGATTATGATAGGTATCAATAACATACTTTTACCCTGATGCTTTTCTCCAAGATCTAAATATTGTCAGAAAAAAAATTACTATTTGAACCACAATGGCTATTGCAGGAGTAAAGGACTCAAACATGATTGTGTGGTAGGGTCTAGAACTACATGCCTTGGTCAATTTGGGCATATTCCTCCTTTGTCTTGTTGTTACCCCTGGCTGGGATCAATAACAGCTTTCTACAACTGTCTTATTTGTCAGTAAAAAGTCACCCCTATGAAAAGTACTACCTAAAAGGATTAAGAGTTTAAATTTAAATTGAATTTAATTCAAGCTACTACTTTTGCAAGAAGGATTAAAGAACATATTTCACCAGCCAGACTGTCAGCTTCATGAAGGCAGGGACCACATCTTATCTAAACTTTGTATCGATTGGGTGACTTATACATGATAGGCACTTGATAAATGTTTTATTTTATGTTGCTTGTCCTGTGTTTTGTCATCAGTGCATATTGGTGTACAAAATATGCATATTTTTATAATGCATGACTGTCATCTGATGACTTAAATTATTCTGAAAATTCATAGTATTGTGCTATGAAAAGATAATAAAGGAGATTTCTAAAACCTAATGCTATTCCTACTTCAATAAAAGGTCTTTAAAAATGTCAAAATATCTTGAAAAAAAAAACCCAAAGCCCTTTAATCCACCACAATTCCTTCACTATAGTTGTCAAAAAGTGAAATATAATGATCTGACTTGTTAAATGAATTTGCCACCAGAGTGTTAATTTATGTCAAAACTGAGAAAGCAGTGTAACTGAAGGAATAACAAACCCATTCATGTATTGTGGAGGAAGGTTTAGGTTTTTAAAAGCACTTAAAGTTGCTTAATTGTGAATCTGAATGGTTGCGCTCACCCCCCCCCCCCCCCCCCCAACACACACACACTCACTTGGCTCTCCGTTTATGACTGCTCTAAATCTTTCTTCCAGCTCTGGCCTCCAACCACTTGACTTGATAAAGTAGGTCACTTAAAAAAGGAGGAAAGCTCAATAAAATGAATGACAAAGACAACAAGATTAAACTGATTGTGCTGTTTTCGTACATTGTAGCTAAAATTCCGCAAATATGCAGTTGGCTGTGGTTTGGCATTTAACAGCATGTGATCAGTGAGGAGGGGGAAATTTTATTCTCATTAACTGTTG
The DNA here is from genome assembly GCF_028583685.1 of Petaurus breviceps papuanus. Lineage (NCBI taxonomy): Eukaryota > Metazoa > Chordata > Mammalia > Diprotodontia > Petauridae > Petaurus > Petaurus breviceps. The sequence continues at coordinate 23,198,037 of NW_027185876.1, forward strand.
CAGATTTACGGCAGTGAAAAAGGGCTATGTAACCTGAGAAGTGACAGTACAGAAAGATCAAAGCCATGGTCTGGAAACTAAATAAACCCGCTGGCTACTTCCTGCAAGGAAAATTCACTTTAGCAATGTAAAACAGAGCCCAGTTAAAAACTACTCTCAGTTTTATGAGCTGTCATAGCAGTTCGAGTGGTTTGGACTGGTTGAGTTTAGAACATTATATTTCCTTGTTTTTGTCTAAGATACTTCTGTAAGCAGTTTTATGGATTAAAAAAAAACCCAGAAAAATAAAATTTTTTCTTTTGGTTGAAACTGAGAAGGTTACCACTAAACTCATTAAAGTAAGCAGGTCTTCATTTGCACATTCCTTTCTCATTTACTATGGTTAAATATTTTGCTTTTAGATTTATTAGCAACATACATTTACTTTAATAATTCATCTGCATTCTGTTCAATTATTGTTTAAAATAAGTGCAAATCAGTTTACAGAACCCAGATGGCTTATATCTCAGGAGGGGGATATTCATAGTAGCACATCTGGAGAGACTATAGGCAACGGAGAGAATGAGGGAATTAATTAATGTTCTGCTTAAAAATCTACAGACCCCCAGGTTTTGGTTTACTTTTTCAACATTTAAGGGACCTGAACTCACTCATTGCTATTCTAGTAATCTTTTAAAATTGTTAATAACTACTTAAACCACACTGTTAAGTTACTCAAAATGCAGCTGGGCTAGAAATAAATACAACCTTAAACTAAGAGACGGCATCCAGGTCAAAAATTGGTTCAAATAAGACTGATTCAGGATGTGAAGGAGAAAAATGATGAAAATACCAATTCTTTGCAAAAGTAGTTTACAATTGGCTGACAAAATTGCAAACTGAAATTGAAAAGTCTAAGTTACTTCAAGTTTCTGGTAAAACATGAATAAGCCCTTCCAACTACTAGTAACTCATGTCTAAAAATGTTAGAAATATGAACATTCTTGTTTTACAAGATAGGAAGTTACAAAGAGTCAATGGGAAAGTCTGTCTCTGGGATTCTAATAAATAGATCACTGAAACAACCATCTTCATTTAGGGGCTTTATATTTTCTTCTTATAGAAGCTCATAATTTATTTCTAAGTTCCTAAGGGCACTGATTTAGCCCTGTATGTACACTGTACCTAAGTTTCATTAATAAATATGAAAAATGTCTGACTACCATCATTAGACACTAGTAAGCTAAGTCAGTTTGTAGGATGGAGGTGAAGTAATTCACTTATGAATCATTTGGATTAACACCCATGTTATTTCTTCTGGTACAAAACCATACCTGACACAATCAGCTTTTTAAGAGCTGAGTGATTGATTTTAAAAGGTAGATGATGATTGATGTGTTAACATTTTTACAGGGCCTAGATGAATTTAGATTACTAGATTATTCATGGACAGAGTTCTCCTGACTTTAATTAAAGTAAGTTTTCTCCATTAACATCTTTTAGATTTTAAGTAACTGGTGAATTTGCTAAATATTCACTCACACCAGAAATTTAAAATGTAATATGAACTTGACAAAGGCAATCCTATTAATTACATCTCCTGTTAGTGAGGTTCAGTGGTGAAATACATCATTAAAATATTTTCCCCAGTCTACAATACACATTTTTCAAGATAAGATTTTCTTCTAAACCTTCTTTGAGTCTCTAAGCCTTATTTTTAAACCACTGTTTCCTTTTGTGTGTATAAGGTTTACAATTTGTGAATGCTAATGTGTGATAAACTAATAAAATTTGGACATAAAGATTATATGCCCAATTTACTAATAAAACCTAATTCAACTCTCTTTGGGAAGTACAAACGGATTAATGTCCAAATAGTGGAAATTAAAATTTCTACTTTTCAAATGTTAGCAAGGGGTTGGTCACTTTATAAAAAAATCTAAACAATGTAAGATTAATATAGCCCATGGGAATTAATTTATAGAAAAAATGATTACTAATCACTTAAATAAATGATTGGCATGATTCATGCAACATCAGTATCCCACCTATGAATCACTTTTATGATTTGCTGCTCCATTTTAAAAATAACTGGATGTCAACTGGGACATCAACAGTAAACTAATTCATGGGAGCATGAACTTTAATAAGCAGTGAAGCATTTAGCAACTTGTCTACAGCAAATCCGTAGCAGTTATTCACAGTGAACGATGCCAAATGTGTTAAAGCAAAATACTAGTAAACAAGATCCTACACACTACTGGAAGTTAATATGTAATGAAAAGTCATTTACTTTACTTTGAATTCTATTAACTCTCACTATAAACATTCTTTTAACACAACTCACTAGATGACTAATAAATCAGACTGTCATTTGGATTCTGTGAGCCTGTATGCTGAGACTTTAAGCGGATTAAAGCCTTAAACCTTACTGACTCTGGAGCCCCTTTCAGGTTGATTTCAAACAACTAGTCATCTTGGAAGAGAAGTCTTCTTGGCACCCCACCACTGAGTACAAGGAGAAAAATGGGGCTGAACATGTGTAAGTGTTAAAACACATTCAGTTTGTGATGGTATTGCCTATGAAAATTTTTATTAACATTAGGGAACTTCACTATCATTTGGGCAAGTGTTTATTTCTGCTCAGTTTGCACTGATTGTGAAACAAAGTTGAAATTGTTACTAATTGGTATTAAGAGTTATTCCTATAAACTATAACTTTTTGGAATTGACTTTTATTTCAATGTAAATTTTGAATAAATAAAAATAACATGAAAACACTTTGTAACTGGACAATACTGGGTCCTGTAGAGCTCCATCAGAACTACTCCCATCACACATACTTGGACACATATACAGAGTATTAAGTCATGCTTTGTGGGACACACTGGGTGCTACCTCTTGAGACCATGGCCCTCCTTGACTGAATCCTTGTTTCCTGGATTTCCTTGAAGACTCAGCTCAAACCCCAGCTTGTGCAGGAGGCCTTCTGAGGCTCCTCCTCTCCAGATCCTGACAGGGCCTTTCTCCTGAGACTGCTTTCTATTCACACTTGACAAATTCATAGCTGTGTGCACAGTCACCTGCATGCTATCTTCCACACTAGAATGTGAGCCATCCCCTGCCCCCCACCACGCATTTTTGTATCTTGACCACTTAGACCCACATCTGCCACACACAAAGTGCTCAATAAATGCTCAATTACTCAATATTTGCTTAACGACTGATACCATGCAGCAGTAATGTCATCTGTACATATCATCAATGTCATTTATAATGGGAGATGAAATTTCCATTGAGAAATGATGTACTGACTTTTACTTAGAAGTAGTTATTTGTAAAATCTACTACTTGTAATATTACCAATGTCATATATAAATCAAATTTTTGTAAAAAGAATTCTATTTTAAGGGCATTACAGGATCTAGTTATTTACAGAACAACTATGATGAATCCTTTTGGAAAATGAACAATCTGGTAATTATGACAATGTCCTAATTATGTAATATGCTCTGTAAATTTGGATTTTCACAGATTGGGTACTCTTAAAGTATGGCATATTTGTCAATACTATATATGTTATTTTAAAAATAAAGATGAAAGGGGGCGGCCAGGTAGCACAGCGAGTAAGAGCACAGGCTCCAGTGTTGAGAAGACCTGGAGATCGAATCCCGGGCTCGGACACTTAGCACCCACCCAGAAACACCTGGCCGTGTAACCTTGAGCAAGTTACTTAACCCCGATTGCTTAGGGGCGGCCAAGTGGCTCAGCGAGTAACAGCACCGGCTCCAGTGTCAGACTGACCTGGAGATCGAATCCCGGGCTCAGACACTCAGCACCACGCCCAGAAATAGTGACTGGCCGTGTAACCTTGAGCAAGTTACTTAACCCCGATTGCTTAAAAAAAAAAAAATAAAGATGAAAGTAATATGGAAAATATGACTTTAAAGTAGTATTGTCACTATGACTATAAGTAACATTTATAAAATATATAATAATATCGAAAACATAAAGTGTTTTATGTTAATAAAAAACTTTAAAAACTTTCATAACCATAACACTCTACATAAACGTTTGCTATTGTTATTACTATGAAAATTCTATGTTTTTAAAAATTTTGTAATCTTAATGATGTAGCACAAAATAAGTCGTTTAAAATCAAATTACTGTCACCAAAAGTTGCTCAGGCCCAATAAAAGCTTTGAAGTCCTGCATATGAATAAATGAAATTACTCAGAATGAGCACTAAGTAAAAAAAAAAAAGATGCAAGCTCTGTTGACTAAACATGAAAACCAAAATAAACAAGGATAAAAGCATACTATGGTAAAAATAAAACATGTGACTGATTAATTCATTAATACTTTTAATGTTGCTACACATAGGGAATTTGCCCTCCACATGTGTTTTCCTTGGAGGTTCTTGCTTTTTTTTATGCTATACATTATTTATTATTAATTCTGCATGGAGATGCATCCCAACAAATCTCAATTAATCAGACAAAATAAGCTTATTAAGTAAAAATGGAAGGAATTCTTTAGTTATATTTAATTGTTGTCATGATACAGAAAAATGTCTTGCCTTTCCAAATATAGGATTGTAACATTCTTTTCTTGATACAGTCTGTCATAGCAAATGTATAAGGTGAAGTTCTGTGCAACTTCATGTACAATCTTTGTGCTATAATCTTTTGGGTTAAAGGGGAAAAGGGAGGAAGGGAACGAGAATTTACTAAATGCCTACTATGTGCCAGGTACTGTGCTTTTCAAATGTGATCTCATGTGATCCTCACAACCACCCTGGGAGTTAGCTGCTGTTATGATCCCCATTTTACAGCTGAGAAAATTGAGGCAGATAGAAGCTAAGTGACTTGCCAAGGATCACACAGTTACCAAGTATATGAAGCTGGATTTGAACGAAGGTGTTCTTGACTCCAGGTTCAGAATTCTAACCAGGGAGGAAGAAAGTCTTAATGTTTATATTTTTGAGACCTAATAACCATTCCACATTGAGACTGATGTTATTCAGGGAAATTCTGGAAACTTAATACAAAATACTACATTCTAATCATAATCAGAGTTTCTTGTTACAATCATTACTAATATCAAACAATGAGCTCCTAACCACAGAGGATTATAAAATAACAGAATCACAGAACCACAGCATGAAATGTCATCCAGCACATTTTACAGATGAGGACAATGAAATCCATAGAAGGAATGGTCATTCAGAGAGTAAAGAGAAGACTAGAAGCCAGTGCTCAACTCCAAATCCAGGACTCTTTTAATAACAACATGCATGCCAACCCCCAAATGATAGCTCCCCTCCCATTAATCCATAATCTGAAAAACTCTACTATTACTTCTCAGAGAGGCCTGATCTACTTCCAAGTTCTCTAGTGAGTGCAAAGTATTTGTATCCTTGATGTTGCTTTTCTAAGAATGGTAAATTAGCATGAAGAAAGTAACACCTATGCAAATGTATATATATATATATATATATATATATATATATATATATATATATATAAACAAAGAATAGCACAATACATGAATGTGAACTTGTTTTTAAACAAAGAAAAAATAAAGGAGTAGAATACTGTACAAGGAAAGATAAAAAGACAACTGTATGTCTTTTCAGAATCAGAAGGCTGTTAGTTTATCTTTGCCCTCAGTAATATGGTTAGTAAACTATATTACTGTGCCAACCACAAAGAGGAACACCAGGCCCATTGAAAAATATTTTTAAAGCCCCTAGGAAAACTCAGCAGTCTCTGCAATTTTTAAAAAATAGTTTATGAAAATTGGATTCCTATAAAAGTAGAAAAATAGACCATTTTTACTGCAACAAAAACTGATTTGTAAAAGCTGGAACCAGTTTAAAAATATGCTAAACATGAGGTTCTTATTAGGCTTGAAAAGTAAGAGTTATAAAAAAAAGGCACTAAAATATGGGGCCAATATATGGTATATAATGCAAAAAAAAAAAAAAACCCTAGACTTGTTCTTATTATTTTTAATTAGCTTCGATAGTAAATCCCATTCTACTTTCTAACACCATTTCAGAATTGGGAGGGAAAGGCTTACATTTAACACTCTGGGAGACTGGCAATTCCTTTGCTCATGCCTTGGAGCACTAATGCATTTTGCATTAGTTCTAAATGTCGGGAAATCCTGGCGCCAAGAGTTCCAAAACGATAGTGACACATGTCTAAAACTTAGTATTTGCTGTTCAACTGCCAGTGTCTATTTTATCAAACATATTGTCTCCTTTGCATAATAGGGAAAAATGTGTGCAATCGTTTTTACTGTTTCCAATTAGGCTGCCAACTATATTACAAAAATGTATGCATTCAGATGAAAAAGCTCCTCCCACCACCATACTTGAAAAAAAGGGAGGAAAAATGTAACGCAAATTAAAATTTTTTAGTCTCTTTTTTAACTTGGTTTGGTTTCCTTGTGTGATTTGAACCTTGTTAGATAACAATGAGGTGAGGAGGGTTCTATCTTGTTGAATATAAAAACCTTTTTGTGCAAGGTAGCAAAAGCTTTTTTTTTTTTTAATCTCAGGACATTTGAGATGGTCAGGTTCCACATTTAGTCAAGTAAAAGTGAAATCACCTAGGAAGAGAAAGGCTTTTCAATCATGGTCATGGCCTAAGGAATAAGAATAAGTCTAAGGATAAGTCTGGGAAAAGACTGCTTTATCCTGATTTTGTGCTGCACCTAGCACACTGCTGGTATTCCAATGTTTACTATAAATTATAAATAGTCATGAGAAAAGTAAGTTAAATTACACACACTCTAACTTTATAATTATTTTTCCAGATAATTTTTGACAGGCTTCATTTATTTTTGACTGAAGAACAAGAAAAGACAAGTCCCATAACTCTCTCAATGCCATTCCAACATATAATAATCCTATTGGGAATTCTTATTAGCTTATATCCATCATGTTATACCTTGTGCCTATTTATAGAAGCACAGATTTTGACCTTAGAAGGGACTTCTAAGGTCATCTGGTCTTTTGTTGTATTCTCAGTGGATGTGGCGAAAAAGTAATTAGTAATTCCACATATCTGAAAACTATTCTTATTTTTTACTCTGAAATCAGTTTCATAAAATGTCATTCTCTTTTTAATGCAATAAAATAAAATATACATTAATTTTCCCCATCATGCATCACTACTGAAAGACAGGTATTGGTTCATATTTGACACATTTTGAAGCAATTATTAATAACATACTCAAACATTTAAATGTTTATATGGTATGAAAAAGTACTGAAATCTTTCTAGAATTAAACAAAAAAAGTTCAATATTCTTGGTCTTATAGCAACAGAGCAAAGCAATGAAAAAAAAATCCTATAAAAAAAAATAAACCAAACCAAGTGGAAGGATTGGATAATAGACCAAGTAAGTGATTCCAGGAGTGGGGTCAGCTATAAAAAGAATGAAAATAGGAACAAGTACAAATTTTTAGATATAATGTATACTGTAATTGTTTGCATCTCTACTGGCGCTGCTTAGAAATGGTCCCCTCCCACTTAAGCTATCACCTAAAAGGAAACTGAGTGCATTCATTATAAATTGGAATCTTCTGGAAATATAAAAGAGAAAATGATTTGAGATCTGAGAAACTACAAAGGACAAGAGATGAAAGAACCAACTTTCTCATGGGACATTTTGATTAAAGGGAAAACAATTCCCAAGTCCAGCCTATTATTGTTAAGTATTTTATATCACACTTCTGGTCTACAAAGTGATTTATAGGTTTTATTAGCTCAACTACCCAAAGCAACTTTAAGCCAACATTATTGCAACATGAATGATACAAAGAAAAGATATTTTAAGTGTTACTTTTCAGAAAAGAAAATTGGAGAATAGGGATAAATGAACTTACCCAAGGTTACAGACATCTACAGCAGAGTAAGAATTAAAATACTGAACTGTTTTGGGTTCTAGTCCATCATTTTACCACTGAGTAATTATCTGGTCTTACAAAGTATTTTTATTGTTTTTTCCAAAATAAGATTTAAAAAAATGAGGAATTTGAGTTTTTTACAAACTAATTAAATGACCAGCATATTAATTTGAATATTTAATATTTAGAGAAAAGAATGATAATTAATCTTGTCATCATGAGGCTGTATGTGGATGACAATTAATCTTACCAAAGTTAATCACAATTATCTTCTGCTAGTTACCAACTCTCCACAAAGGTTTGCCTCATATTCATTACCCAACAGATTACTGTTAAAAAAGTTGGTTGTACAGTGAATCATTTTCTCACAGGGCTTTCATTAAAAATAACTTTCAATGAAATTGAAGAAATATGTTTTCAAGTTTCCTGTTGGTCTAGCCTTTTGTGAAGACAGATTAAAAAAAGGGCCAGCAGAAAGATATGAATATGGGAAGTTGCTCAACATAAAGGAAAAATGGCTGATGAGTTAATTCTGTAAATGTTTGTAGAATTTGTTAATGTATGTTTTCTGGGAACATATTCTAAATTTCTTCCTTTTATAATTTTGTTATGGAAAATCTATTCTATAATATTCAGCCAAAAGTTTTTCTCTGACCTCCTAAAGCACCAAGTTTATTACACTAACAATTTAGAATATGTTATTTTCTTTATATCAGATTTAAGGTGACTCATGGCAAGAAAATAAAGGGGCCAAGATATCATAACCACGATAATTACAATAATATATTGCCAAAACAACATACATCTTTAAGACTGTCCTAGAGATAATTTTTAGTAAAAGAGGAAACCAGATATTTATCTACTTGAAAACTGAAATTGACCTAATAAAGAACATATAATTAACTGGAATAGCTATAGCTACCCAAATTTCAAAAGTGATATTCAACAATGTCACTGAAAGAAGAGACTTATACCTCTAGCATTCAATGATGTAGAGGCGGAAAATGTCCTTTCTGGCAAGGCTTTCAAAGCCTATGACGCCAGTGATGAAGCTGGAAATCTGCCTTTTCAACATATTACTGGGGAAAAAATCTTTAATTTAATCAAAGCTTTAAAGCTTTTCCAAGCATATGTGTCTGAATAATCATTAAAATATATAATAACTCATTTGCATTTTCTTTTCTGTTTTTATTGATTTTGGAAGGTTCTCAGGTTATGGCAACAACAGGAGTATCTGTTTCAAGACACAGCCTAGACTTTCCAAAGTGATAAAACAACGATTTTTAAAAATGTGATTTAAACAAACTTTAAAAATTAAAGTGTGACTACATACTAATAAAACATTCTGCATAAAAAGATGAGTTATTTTCTTAATGAAAAAAGTAGGCAAATTAAAAAAAATCTTAACTGTTTAAAAAACAGAAAGAAAATGGTTCTTTCTCCCTAAAGTATTCATCACATTTTATTTCAAGATGTACTTACCTTCCAGGAAAGGAATGTTGCCCCACTAAGTCTCCATTCTGAAGGTGATAATCATTGAAGAAATCTGGACTCATAGCACCTTCAGGAGCAATCAATCCATCTAATGAACAAAAAAAGGTATAAAAAATGACAAAGAGGCATTTAATTTCTACAACTGAAATCATCCATGGTCAGTGAAGATAAATGTTAATATGAAACAATGCAAAGTCCTTTGCTTCTTTCTTCAATACCATGATCAGAGATTACTCCCATCTCTCTATTTTTGTCCTGTCTCCACGATTAAATTGTCACTTCCTTGAGGACAAAGGTTAATGAATGCTTCATTTGATGATAATGATGATGACAGCCAGCATGTATATAAAGCATTAAAGTTTGTAAAGTGCTTTACATATTATCTTGTTTGATCCATATTCAGAACTGCTTCATGGAAGTGACTTTTCCAGTTAACCAAAGGTTACTACTAAGTGCCCCAATTTTTAAATGTTAAATCATTTTTTGATTGAAATCTGGGGTTTCCATTTCACTGCCTTCCTAAACAGAATGAGTTGACTCTAATTTAACCTTTTCTTGATGATTCAGGTTCAACATCATGAATACAAATGGCAAAAGCATAATAAGGCACTATTTAGATTTTTTTTCTACAATAAATACACTTTTTAAGTTCTTAAATTTGCTTTTCATGTTATTTTTGTCTCCTCATTTGTTGTTATGCCAGGTGTCATCCTCACCCTGTTTGAGGATCTCTAACTTTTGTTAGAACTATTTGTAAAACAAAAGTAAATAAACACTGAATAATTGTTCTAGTTTACTTTCAATGAATAAAGAGAATGAATTTTATTTAGTGAATGGACTGGATTCCCCCCTTTTTTGGAGGGGGGAAAGCAAAGCAATTGGGGTTAAGTGACTTGCCCAAAGTCACATGGCTAGTAAGTGTTAAGTGTCTGAGGCTGGATTTGAACTCAGGTCCTCCTGACTCTAGGGCCAGGGCTCTATCCACTGCACCACCTAGCCGTCCCTGCCCAGAGTTTAAAAAATGTTTTTGACAGGGCAAGGGATAGTACAGATCAACTAGATTACATTCTAGGGGGTCAACTGTACTTTGGAAAGTTGAGATAGCTAAATAAAAGACCTTCAGATAAGTATATTATTGTATTTACGTGTCTCACCAACGTTAGTACAATGTTCTTCTATTCATGGTAGACTCTCAACAAGTAGCTAATTAAGTTAACAGTGTGTCCGTGTGAATACACTTATATTAGGCACAACAGGGATTACAAAAAAGTATAATACATGGTGCCTAATCTCTAGGACCTTCCAGTCTGGGTAGAGAGAAAAAATGTATATACACTTTAAAATTATTAAAAAATGCCAGAGGAATAATAATGCCATCAGAAAACTTGTCACAACAAAATATATGATTAAGTACAAATTTTACATATATATATACATATATATATATATATATGTGCTTTGGGTTGAGAGGAAAGATCATCATTAGGTATTAAGGTGGTCAGGGAAGGCTTTATGGAGGAGGTGGAGTTTGAGAAGAAACTCTGAAGTCTGGACAAGATTTGAAGAGGCATTAAGAGATGAGGAAAAATAAAGAAAAACTGAGTGGGTAATTATGTATTAATTGGTGGGAATGTACATAATGTACAAAAGAAGAGCTGAGAGGAAGTTGAAAAATTCATCCATTTAATAAGTATAGTAAAAGTTAAGTTGGAATTGGGCTTACTTTGAAAAAATGAGTGACCAGTTTTTCCATTTTTGTCAAAAGGATAAGAATAGAAAACAACTTATAGATTAATCAAGAGGTAAAGACCTGCTAATGCCAAAGAAACAGAGTATTCATCCAGTAGTATTAAAAGTAGTAGCGATGAATAGTCTGATTTTTATCGGCTCCAGAAGTTCAAACATCCCAGAAGTCATAAGACTGGCCGTGTCAGAGTACATGTGCGCACGCATGCACGCACACAGATACATGCACACACATACACACACACCAGAATAATGGAATGAACCAAGATACTACAGATATACCAAAATGAGAGTTAAGAAAGTTTTTAAGATCCAGTTTTTGATGGATGAATCATCATCAAAGTGTGAGAACAATCAACAAGGTCAAGACCAAATTAACAAGTTCATTTGGTAACTGAAAAGCAAATAATTAAGGAATAGTATTTTTGAGGAATCTACTAGCTGAAGAGGAAATAAACTAAACTTAATGTCAAAAATAAAATGTGGCCCACACTTCCAAACTGAATGAAAGAAGTGTTGAACTCACTGGTATGCCAAAGGAGTGAAAAAGATTTTAAACATTCAGAAGTATTTGAGGTCTCACTGTAACAAAATAAGGACAACACTGAAATTATGGTGAAAAGTTCAAATTACATGAAACATGAATTGGACAGTATGCTAGGGTAAGAGGAAATTATTAAATGAAAAAGTATTGGTCAAATTCTCAATATCTTCCTTCTGTATTCAGAACTCCCACTGGCTTCAAAGGGAATAATGCATACAGCAAATGGACAAATGGGACATAGAGAAAATGAAAACTACAACTTCTGAAAAGAATGAATTAAACAAAAAAAGCAACAAATTAAAAGTCAGTAAGAAGTAACAGAAAGCCAGAAAACAACTACTTTTGTAATATAATAGCCTTGATCCTACCAGTAAAGAGAAAATTTATTCATATTTGGGAAGGTCATTATCACTTTCTACTTACAAATGTGTAGTATGACAGTTTTATTTAGGAATGGGACAAAATTTTAGACTATTTCATTTTAAAATACCTACTTTTCTTCTGTTGGCAAGAAGACTTAGGGAAACACCTTCATTTTCATTATAAAAAAAGAAAACTGGTAGATTACTGCAAAGCAGATAGTGATATAGAGGCATTCGGAATGTTAAAGTGTATAAGAAAAAGACTGACATATCTGAAATAGACTCTAGGTTCATCTATCAGATGGCAATACTAAGATTCCCATAAAATGGAAGAAACAGATGCATTGTGACTGATATTTTAATAATTTAACAGAAGACAGAAAAGAGATTTTTATGACTAGGAAGTAGCAAATGCCATTCCATTTTAAAGTAAAGAAGATAAAATCCAGAGATTCACAGGCCACTTAGCTTAACCCCTGTGACTAGAAAGCTACTAAAGCTGTTTCTACAGGAAACAGCCAAAGTTTCTTACAGATTCATGGACTTAAATCAGATGACTCAGGCATTCAAACAAATCTTCCTGTGTTACAAATTTACCTGATGTTTCTGAAGATCCTGGAGCAACAGGATAAAAGGAGTGAAGCTGACGTTATCTAGATTTCTAAGAGACATCTGATGAGGTGCTACAAAGATTCATTTATTAGATAAGAGCTCATGGGAAAGTGATGGACTGGATGGAACAGACCAGAAACAGAAAAATGTGGACCTTGCGTTACCTCTTTAGAGGTATTCGTGGTATCTTTATTTTAACTGTCAAATTTCCATGTGTACTTAAAGCAGAAGAAAGAGGAAAAGAAAAAGAAGCATCTGGGAAGCAAAGTATAAGATACAGAAAGAGATTTCTACATAGTTTATGGGAGGGACTAGTATCTCTTCTTTATACCACTCATTCTCCAAAACAATTAGTTTTTGTGACTAATTATTGCTGCTTTCTCATTTCAATTATAATTTCAGTACCTTGAAATATATGAAATAATTCCCATTTGGGCTCATTAGATATCAGCATTTTAGGCAAATGGTTTCTCTTAAAATGTTAACTATGGTAAGCTCCATAATGTCAGGGCTCCTGCTCTCTCATCTTTTCACACTTCTTTTGCCCTCTATGATCCAGCTGCATTGTCCTTGCGCTTTTGCAGTTTCTCTTACACGAAGCTCCATCCCATCTCTGTGAATCTGAACTAATGACTTACAGGCTTGATGTGCTCGGCAGGTCCACAGGCCTCTTGGTTTTCCTGGCTTCCTTCAGGTCTCTGTTTTGATTCTACCATCTGCACACAGCCTTCTCTAACCCTTCCAGTATCTCCTCCTTTCATATTACCTGCCATACACTCCATAGATACCATACATGGACCTAGTTATTTATATAAAGTCTTCCTCATTAGAATGTGAGCTTTTTGAGGGCAAGGTCTGTTTTTGCCTTCCTTTGTGTCCCCAGAACTTAAAACAGTGCCTGGCACGTAGTAAGAATTTAATAAATACATTTTGATGGTTGACTGGGAACTGATACAGCAATATTAATGCAAAGTAGATTGCCTATTTTCAAACTATAACATTTGCTTTGGAATCATTTGTGGAGCAAGATAAACTAGAAAGAGTGCTAGCTTTAAAGTCTGGGGACCTATCTATGATGGGACCTTAGGGAAATCACCACATCTCTGGATCTTAGTGTCCCTAGATATAAAATAAGGGATTGGACAAGTTGAGCTCTAAAGCCCCTTCTAGTTCTCAATGTATAATTCTGTGGCCTGATAACCCAAGTTCAGGTCTTGTGTCTTGTCTTTTCCACTTATCCCTGTGTAACTCTGGAACAGTTACTCCCATGGGCTTCAGTTTCCTCATCAGTAAAATGAAGGTGTTGTATTAGATGTCCCTGAGGTCCCTTTCAGCTACAAGTCTATGATTCTATGGACCTAGGAATCTCAATAATTCACATCAAATAGATTTAAAATAAATTTACATGCTGAATACTTGAGTATTCAAGAGACAACTGTTTGTTATTTTTGAATGAGAAATGTTGTGGTTGAAATAAAAGATCTACTCTTTCTGGTATGAAACAAAGAAATATTTTAAGAAACTACTGCAAAGTTCATTTAGGAAACAAGCCTACTTAATTTTCAACTTTAGGAATTCAAATCTTCATCAAGTATTGCAGGGATACCTCCTTTCTATGAACATTAATGAATATTTAAGGGCAGGACTTTCAAAATACACGTATGAGACCACATTGCTCTAAGATAAGAACTAGGAAAAAAACCCTGGAAGATAAACTTGTAATTTCGACAAAATCACCTACTTAAATATTTTTTAATCTTAGCATAGTTTTCAACTTTCTATACATTATGTCACTGGCAATCTCCTTCAACTCACTATGTTCAGTTAAAAATTATCGATTTCAATACATTACATCAGTAATACAAAAAAAAAAAACCACTTAAAGTATGGATGTGGAAAGCTATGGATATCTCACCCTTACTTGCTGCTGTGGAAACACTCATTAAGTGGGAGAGACAAAAGTATGTACACACACCAAACTTAAAGGAGATTGGTTTGGTGTGTATAGATGTCACATCTAAAATCTTTGCCAGAAGTCCATTTGTCTAAAAGACATTCTTATAAGGCCTGGAAATGATCCGAGCTGGCAAATCAAAACCCCAACATATCCTACACAACAACTTGTATGTTCAACTGGTGAATAGGAAAATTATTGGTACCACCTTACCTGAACTGTAGAACAGGTCAGGTCTTTCAAGGATATCTGCTTCATGGATGTATGGTTCAATTCGATCATCTCCATATAAGTACTGTTCACTCTCATCCATCTGACGACTCTCTACCATCTCAAGCCACTGAGAGTTATGCCAGCGGAACTTCTCACTCTGAATTTTCTTAGCCCACTCTTCATCGTATTCCTGTTGAAAATCAATTCTAGAGCTAATGCTGTAATATATATTCAATGAAGAATTTCTGTGGCATATGAATATTTAGATAGTAAGAATTTTTATCTCAGGAAAATAATTTTGGCTAACTTTCTGTGGGCCAGAAGGAATATTTTGAAAACTGCATACAACCATCATCAACAATTTTTAAAAAACCATACATAGGTGTTAAAGAGGTGGGCATTCTAAAAAGAGCCTTTCATATATTCATCTTTCAAGGTCAACATCATCAGTTGCAATAAAATAAGTAATAAACATCTCTCCTATATGACAAACTCATGGTTGATTTAACTCCCATATGCTAATTCAAACACCCTGCAAGGAGTTTAAATCCCATAAACTATCTAAAAGATTGGCAGCACTTATATAAGCAATCAAATTTCAGTGTTCCAGGAGGTCTTATGGCTGTAATTGTTTGTGACATTTTGGACAGCTAGTTAGTTTTATATTTACATTCTATATGTTTAGATAACACTGTAAATGATAAAATACACATTTCTAAAATACATATTTTGCTTCATGAGCAAGTTTAAAATGCTTCACCAGAGTTTTAATTCATAGAGGATTAATGGCAAAGTCTATAAAGATTAATTTTTGTCTCAACTACATATAAATTGAAAAGTTTTAATTTCTATGATTTCCTACAACTGGGCAACAGGAGTGCAATAAATTTAGAAATTTTGAAAAATCTGAGGCATAAAAAAACCTTGTGTCACTGGATGAAAAAAATTAAAAAGATAAGTATTTTCTCATTTGAATCATTAACATTTTTGTTTTAAGGCAAGACAAATGAAGAAATTAGAAAAATAAATAGTATCTCACATGGACTATTATAATAAATAGCCTTGGTCGTCTAACTGTGCTTCTCTATTTTCCTTACTCCAGTTTTTCCCATTTCCAATTCTTCCTCCATTTGGCCAGTCCAAACTTAAAATTCCCCTTCTAAAAAGACTTCAAGGGCTTCTTACCACCTTTGGGTTATCAAACAAACTCCTGAGAGTGACTTTAATCTACCTTCCTAGCCTAATCCCACATTACTATTTCCCTTTACCCCCTCTAAGTTCCCAACTGGAAAAACTATTTTTCAAACTTATATTTGAATAAAATATGGCTTAGGTTTAGAATGTGCTCCCTTCTTATCTCAGCCCATTAGAATGACTGGGCGCATTCTAAGCTCAGAATGTTTCTCTTCCTTCAATGTCATATCCTCTATAAACCTTCATTGATCCACCTAATAGGTAATGCTCAGCTGCCTTATATCTACTTGTAACCTGACTTTGGGGGGAAGCCTGAGTGCTAGTTAGAGTCACCTTGACTCTAAAGCTTGAACATCTCCTAGAGCAGCAACCACCACCTCGTCCTACTTCAGTCTTCTGAGAAAAAGGATGGAAGAAACCAGAGAAGCAGAGCCAAGCAAGCAGGACAAAGAGATAGAAGAGAAGTGGAAAGCTTCCGATATTAAGCCATGAGAGTTGGTGATCAAAGGGGTTTGGCCTGATCGATCCTATGTTGCAATCACAGAACAGTCAGAGGGGCAACACCAGGGATTTACAGCTCTAGGATGTTAAGAGTATGACAGAGGGAGAGGACTGACCTGGTGACCCTTTGTACCTTCTGGGTAAAGCCATTTTTCCTTTCCCAGTTAGCCAGTTATCTATTTATTGCTTATCTGTTACTTTCAATTTAGATATCATTTCATCATTCATTCACTAACAGTCTTGGCCAGAAAAAATACCAAGCTATGTATTTTTTTAAGGTTCACAAATAGCAAGATGATCAGTGTTCCTTGTTCTAGAAAAGTGAACAATTTTGTTTGGCCTGGACTCATAGGTTTAGGAGCTATTTTATAACAACTAAGCAAAGAGGAGATAGACCAGTATTGGACAATGTAAATTTGCTAATAACTTGAGACTTCTGGGTAGAGATTCTTTTTTTTTTTCTGCTTGCCTCGAGCAAAGGGGAGGGGAAGGGAAGAAACATTTACTAAGTACCTACTATATGCTGCTAAGTGCTTTACAAATATGATGTCATTTAATCCTTGTAACATCTCCTGGAAGATAGGTGCTATTATCACACAGACACAGACACAGAACACACACACACACACACACACACACACACACACACACTTTTTGCAGTTCAGGAAATTGAAGGAGACAGAGGTTAAGTGGTTTGCCTGAGGGTCATAGAACTAAATAGTGTTTGAGGCTACATTTGAACTCAGGTCTTTCTGACTCTAGACCCAGTACATTATATCCAAAACAGCACCTGTTTAGATGCCTTTAATCAATTGCAGCAAAAGGTAGGGTTGGTCTGCAACTTGAACTTTTCAAGGCCTTCTGCCAGCTCAATGTTATGGACCTTCTATGTATCAAGCATAGATATAGGGAGCTCTAGTGGTTCCCTATCACTTCTAGAATCAAATATAAAATCCTTTATTTGGCATTAAGGCCCTTCGTAACCTGACCCTCCTCTACCATGCCAGTCTCCTCATACCTTCCACTCTGTTCCCTCCCTGATGTACTCTGGAATCCAGTGCCATTGGTGCCATCACAGTGGTGCAATCCAGTGCCATCCCAAGCTAGGCTTGGGATAAAAATAAAAACAGTGAAACAGGGCCTGAACACTCAAGGAGTTGACATTCTCTCAGGAGAAACAAGATGTAGACAATAAGTCAAATAACATTTAGTAAGTGCCAACTATGTGCCAGGTACTGTGTTAAACACTGAGGCTACAAAGAAAGGCAAAAGAGAGTCCTTGCTCTCAAGGAGCTCATAGTCAAAGTAAGGAAACAATATGGAAACCACTCTGCACAAACCAACTGTATATAGAATCAATTTTAAAGGATTTATCCCATGTCACAGGATAAATCAACAGAGGGAAGGAACTAGAAGTAAGGGGGATCAGTAAAGCCTTCCTATAGCAGGTGGGATTGTAGCTGGGACTTGAAGGAAGACATGGAAGCCAGGTAGTAGTGATGAGGAGGGAGAGTACTCCAGGGAGTCAGGAGATGGAGGATTCTCATTCAAGGGATGAGACCAATGGCACTGGATTCCAGAGTACATCAGGGAGAGAAGAGAGTGGAAGGTAAGAGGAGACTGGCATGGTAGGGGAGGGTCAGGTTACGAAGGGCCTTAATGACAAATAAACGATTTTATATTTGATTCTAGAGGTGTTAGGGAGCCACTAGAGCTTATTAAATGGGGTGGAGATGACATAGAGTTTTGCTTTAATTTTCATCTCATGAATGATTGTTCACCATGGTGTGACAGGATGAAGAATACCCTCCAGGCTGAGAGGAATTTTTCCTCTATGCCATCTTTTGAATTGTGCCCATAGTAATCTAGTTGTACTGTGGGGGAAGGAGAAAAGAAAGAAAAAGCACCTTTTTTTTTTTTTTTTTAAGCAATCGGGGTTAAGTAACTTGCTCAAGGTTACACCGCCAGTTATTTCTGGGTGTGGTGCTAATTATCTGAGCCCGAATTTGATCCCCAGGTCATCCCAACACTGGAGCTGGTGCTCTTACTCGCTGAGCCACCTGGCCACCCCTAAAAAGCACCTTTTCTGATAAGTTTAATCAATAATCTAAGCTTAAACTTATCATATTTAGTGTTTTCCATCTCTTTGATTTTAGCCTCAGTTTTGGGTGGTACACACATAGTTTTTCCTTAAATTTGAATATGATTCTAAAATATCCTAATTTAGGTATCACAATGTCTCAAAGGTATAGCAATATAGATAAAATTATATAATTGGTTTTTATTTTTCCTTAATCTTCAAGTGACTTTAGTAATTGTTTGATAAACATATCAAAACTATGCTTAGACATCCATAATGTAAATTCATGTAATTGACTCTTTTATTCTATATACATATCCCAAGAACATTTCCAATCATTAAGATACAACAGGACCATCTAAGAGAGCTATCAGGCCTTTGCAAATGGAGCTATGTGATAAACTATGTTTTTTTGAATATTGAAAGGTGAGATGGAAACTAATGATCTGACATCCTGGTAACTTATCCTGCCTGCTTTGAATACTGGCCCAATCTGCAAATAATATCATTTCGGGAGAATCTTTTCTGCATAATGATATGCTACCAAATGTTTTATCAGGGGGTCATGGAAAATAATTTATTAGTTAGCAAATTATGAAATCTATTCTATTCCCATTATGGCTATGAGTCAAGAGGGAGTGCTTAATTAAAAGCTATCGTTTGGGACAATGAGTTTAATTAGCTCATAGAGAAAAAATAAAATATCAGGTATCAAAATATCACTCTGGGGAAAGAAATTCCTCCTCCTCGTCTTGCTTTCTCTAACAGATAAGCAAATTTCAAGTTTCTAAAACTTCCTCAATTCAACCCTGTGTCATACCAAAATGCCTATTCAATGTATATGAAATCTTAGAACAAATTCCAGACTTAGAATGTTTTCTTGGGAGCATAATAATAGTTTTTATTTTGGTTCAGATGCTAATAATTTGATTAATTATTCAAGTGAATACATATTGCCAGGAGAATGACAGAAAAATATATTATTTAATGAAAATTTTTGGATTTCATTAAAAGAATAGAAATTCTTAAAAGAATCAAATTGCTTTCTGTTTTTAGAGTATGGATTCCTAACAGAATAAGAGGAACTGAGAATTCAGTTAACTGTCCAGTAAGAATAACATAATGGCTTTGCTAGTTCGTCAAAACAAATACCTTGCTACTAGCACTAGATTTGATCAATACCTGTGAAATGTCACAGATAGGAAAAAGTTAAAGCAAAAAAAAATATCTTAAACACAGACATAATAAATTTAGACAAGTGAATAAAAATCTTTTGCACGAAGGAAAAATTCCTCCTTGCTCTAGGGATGATCATCTTACACCCTCCAGTAAGATTTCATTATCCTAATTTAAGCAAAAAGTCTTCCCTTAAGTATAGAAACTTTTGGCAAAGTGGTTGTGCTCAGTTCACATATACTGGGTTTTTTTTTTTTTTTTTGCTAATTTTTGGCTTTCTCATGAAGACTTACAAAATCACTTAAATTAATGAACCAATAAACAATGGGGACACAATATTCTTAAAGAAAACATTACTCACTCCCCCCCCCCCCAACACAGGAACAAAAGGATCCATAGACTTTTCTACGAAAGCTGACCCATGGGCTCTTGAGTTTCCACCCATCAATGCTTAGTTTCTGGGACTTCCCAAAGTGAGCTAGCATAGAACCTAGCAACAACAGTTTCTACCTCACCTCTTCTAACATCCAAGATAACAAAGAACTATGTTTTCCTATCAAAATGTGAAGGTACCAATTATGCTGTTTGCATACAGTAGGGTTATTCTACATTATGGTTTTGCAGTTGATGTCCTAAGTCAGATTTTTAAAATCTCTAATTTGTTATATCCTAAAGGGCTGCTTTCACTAACATATATGGTATTATATGCCACAAGGAAAAAAAAAAAGGTTTGTAAGCTATGGGGGAAGCAAGAGTAAGAATTAAGATAGGATATAGCCAGTGCTTGAGGTGGGAGAAAGTGAAACTACTTACTTCCTACCGGGCTTTACCCCCCCTGTACATTCTGCATATTCAGAATGGAAAAGATAGAATAACAAACTTCTTTAAAATGTACCTAGAGGTCCTCAATGAATTCAAGTTACATGAACTGGATGACCTACATCATAAAATACTGAAGGAATTTGTGGCTGTAAATGCTGAACTAAAAACTGTGGAGAATGAGAAAGATGCTTTGAGCCTGAAGAATGAGAAATCCAACAGATTTTCAGGGTGAAGAAATTATGTAATTCAAACTACAGGATGGTAAGTTTAACAATGATTCTTGGTAAAACTGTAGAACAAATTATTATGGGTATATTTTGTAAATATGGAGAAAGGGAGGCAATTGGGGTGGCTAGGCGGCACAGTGAATAGAGCACTGATCCTGGAGTCAGGAGGACCTGAGTTCAAATCTGACCTCACACACTTAACATTTACTAGCCATGTGACCTTGGGCAAGTAATGCAACCCCAATATCCCCTCCCCTTTGCAAAAAGCCAAAGGAGAAAAAAAAAAAGGGAGGCAATTATGAAGAGCCAGCAAAGGTTTCCCAAGATCAGGTTATATCAAGCATCATTTTCTTTTATGATGGGGTTACTAGTGTAGTAGATCAGAGTAATATTATTGACAAAATAACTAGAATTCAGCAAGACATCCAACAACATCTTTCACAAAATTCTTGTGGACAAAATAAGCTGCCCTAATAGTACTGTCATCTAACCTACAACTGCTTGATTGACTCAACCCAAAGAACAGTAATCCATAGACTGGCATACTGAAGGCATACCTACAGTAAAGTGCAATAACTTTCTTTTTTTGGCAAAATTCATAAATAACTTGAATTAAAGATGATCAAATTTGCAACTGACAAGATGCTGTTAGAAACAGATCATGCGAGAGCAGATAGGTGGTGCAGTGAATAGAGCACTGGCCCTGGAGTCAGGAGGACCTGAATTCAAATTTGACCTCAGACACTACTAGCTGTGTGACCTTGGGCAAGTCACTTAACCCCAATTGCCCTGCCTTTCCCCTCCAAAAAGCAAAAAAAAAAAACCATCATGCAATGGATGACAAAACTGGGCTATAAAAATATGACAGTAAAGCTAATAAGACAGCAATTTTTAAAATGTTTAACTTGTAATCAGAGTTCACGCAACAATTTAACAGATGTTAGTTCCTATGCCTAGGCTATCTGGATTAGGAGGATGTCCTGGATAAGCCCCCATCCATCATGGTTAAGGCACATGGCAGAACACTGACTGGCCCTGTCAGGGTCAGATGTCAATCTGATTCCCATCTCCAGCTCTCATGTGCTCTTCCAACATCAGAAGGTAGCTGTCAAGTCCTCCTTGACTCTCAAAAAGCTGGATGCCTCATAAGATGGAGTTAAACAAAAATAATAACAATGGCTCATATTTATGTCACATTAAGTTTTGCAAATTGCTTTTACATTCATGATATCATTTGACCCTAACCCTGAGGGATAAGTATCATTATCATCCCCATCAATGACAAGCATAGCACCTGGCACAAAGAAGGAAATTAATGCATTCTTGTTGAATTCTACTGAATTTTACAGATTAGGAAAATAAAGCTGAGAGAGATTATGTGATTTGCCTAGCATCACCTAGCTCTGTCTTCATGACACTATATCCAGCCAGCACACTTTCCAAAAGGTCACAGTGGATAAAAAAAAATGTCTTGCACTTGGGTTAAAAAACTCAAGGAGTTTGGTGGACTGCATACTCACTTATCAACAGTGTGCTATGGTGGCCTAAAAGAGAAAACTAGATCTAAGAAGCCACTGAGTCCAATCCCCTCATTTTATGGATGAAGTAGTCAGGTTAACTGTCTTGCATAGGGTCACATAGCTAGGAAATGACTAAGGGAGGATTTAAATCTAGGTTTTTCTGATTCCAAGTCTAGCATGTTACATATTATGTTTGGGCAAAGGAGATGTTAGTAGCTCCACTCTACCCTAGGGAGACCAAATCTACAGTCTATGTATAGTTTTGGGTACTAGGTTTTAGGAAGAATATTAACAAGATGAAGTCCAAGTGAAGCAGAGATGTCAAACTCACAGCTAAGAGCTGCCTGCAAAACTCCTTCGTCTGGCCAGAACCAAATTAAAATGGAATTACAAAATGTTTAACAAAATAAATAAACATACAATATAACATAGATAATGCTAATCTGTGGTTTTCTAAGTCTATATGCTACCTGCAGGTATCCATTTCTATTTGAGTTTGATGCCACTGACCTAGAGGCTCAAGCAGGGCAGCTAGGTGGTGCAGTCAACAGAAGGTGGGTCTGGTCTGGAAGACAGGGAGACCTGAGCAAGTCACTGAACTCTGCCTCAGTTTCCTCATCTGTAAAATGAGCTGGAGAAGGAAATGGCGAAAGACTCCAGTGTCTTTCTCAAGAAAACCCCAAATAGGGTCACAAAGAGAAAGATACGACTGAAAAACTATTCAACTACCATGAAATTTTAACTTACATTAAAAATATTATATATTTGAATTACTGGGCTATAGCAGGTTTACAGCAACATATTTTCGGTCCATGGTAGCTTAAAGACAAATTTAGGTTATATCTCAGAAATCATGCATTACTCTATGTGTAACATAAGTTCAAGGTCTTAAAATGAAAATTGTGTTTTTCTTTGGGTTAAATAGGTAGTGAGAAATAAAAATTAGAGTCTACTTAGAAAAAGGTAAACTCATTTTTTAATATTCTCTTGTATTTTATCTCTTTTTAATAGTATTTTATTTTTTCCAATTATATGCAAAGCAAATTTTAACATTAATTAAAAAAAATTGAGTTCCAAATTTTCTTTCTCCCTCCCTATCTTCCCTTCTTATGACAATAAGTAATCTGATATAGTTTATATATGTGTAATCTTGTAAAACAAATTTCCATATTAGTCATGTGGTGAAAAAAGAAACAGACTAAAAGAAAAAAACATGAAAAAAATAAAGAAAGTGAAAATAGTATGCTTTGATCTGCATTCAGACTGCATCACAGGTCTTTCTCTAGATGTGGACAGCGTTTTTCATCACGAGTCCTTTGGAACTGTCTTGGATCACTGTGTTGCTGACAATAGCTAAGCCATTCATAGTTGATCATTGTACAATGTTGCTGTTACTATATACAATGTTCTCCTAACCACTCAGCAACAGTTCATGTAAATCTTTCCAGGTTTTTTCGAAATCTCCTGTTCATCATTTCTCACAGCACAATACTATTCCATTACAATCATATACAATTTATTCAGTCATTTACCATTTGATGGTCATCCCTTCAATTTCCAATTCTCTGCCACCACAAAAAGAGCTGCTATAAATATTTTTGTACAGTAAGTCCTGTGTCCTTTTCCCCTGGTAAGCTTATCTTTTATGAAATAATTCATAATCTCATACATGAAAAATTTAACCAGACTGTATATATTATTCTCTTTTATGTATTTGCTTACCAAAAAAAAAATCCTCAAAGGTTAGCTATCTTTTTATGTCAGTCTCTTAAACAAAATGTTTTTTTTTTACATTTAGAACAACACCTTTAACCATTTTATAATTCTAAATTTTCTATTTATTTATTTCAGATAAATAATAAACAAATACTGCTACCTCAGGTAACGGTAGAGTCACATTCTTAATTTCTTCTTCTTCTTCTTTTTTTTTTTTTTGCCTTTTGGAGGGCAATTGGGGTTAAGTAACTTGCCCAAGGTTACATGGCTAGTTTTTCTGTGTGGGTGTTAAGTGTCTGAGGCCGGAACCAAACTCGGGTCCTCCTGACTCCAGGGCTGGTGCTTTACTCACTGTGCCACCTAGCTGCCCCACACATTCTTAATTTCAAGGTTAATAGCTTCTATAGAAAATGTTATGAGGCTTTCAAACATGTATAATAAAATGTTCTACCTTATAATACATTTGATCTTCTGGGGTGTCTTATGGTACTTATAAAGCAGCCTGAAGATGTACTCTTGGTAACATTAGTTTAAATATTTTCTTATTCTTTTAGTAGTGATATACACTATAATGATCTCACAACCATGCACTTTGTAAGCAATTCAAGAAACATTTATTAAGATC
The DNA here is from genome assembly GCF_028583685.1 of Petaurus breviceps papuanus. Lineage (NCBI taxonomy): Eukaryota > Metazoa > Chordata > Mammalia > Diprotodontia > Petauridae > Petaurus > Petaurus breviceps. The sequence continues at coordinate 23,222,723 of NW_027185876.1, forward strand.
TTTGTATATGTAAAGCACTATGCTTATTTCCAGGGAATGCAGAGATAAATATGCCAGTCCTTTTTTTTTTTTTTTTAAAGCAATTGGGGTTAAGTAACTTGCTCAAGGTTACATGACCAGTTATTTCTGGGTGTGGTGCTAAGTATCTGAGTCTGGATTCGATCCCCAGGTCATCCCGACACTGGAGCCGGTGCTCTTACTT